>NW_012100965.1:32045-79617 GCF_000951045.1 Mandrillus leucophaeus
GTCCCAGCTACTCGGGAGGCTGAGGCAGGAGAATGGCGTGAACCCGGGAGGCGGAGCTTGCAGTGAGCTGAGATCCGGCCACTCACTCCAGCCTGGGCGACAGAGCGAGACTCCATCTCAGATAAAATAAAATAAAATAAAATAAAATAATAAGTCATGGAGCCAGGTGCTGTGGCTCATGCCTGGAATCCTAGCATTTTGGGATGCCAAGGCAGGAGGATCGTTGGAGACCAGCCTGGGCAACATGGTGAAACCTCGTCTCCACAAAAAATAAAAATGAAATTGGCCAGGCATGGTGGCGCACACTGGTGGTCCCAGCTACTTGGCAGAGGTTGAGCTGGGAGAATGGCTTGAGCCCCAGAGGTTGAGGCTGCAGTAAGCCATGCTCATGACACTGTACTGCAGCCTGGGTGTCAGAGCCAATCCCTTCTCTAAAAAAAAAAATTAAAATTAAAAAATAATGATGGCATACTCACAAATTAGCATACTGATAATCAATTAAAATAGTGAATAAGACTTTTACAAAGTAACAGAAATGCTCCCTATATTTTTTGGTTTAAAATTGTGTGCCACAGATATAAACAATACAGGTCTATAAACTAATCAATGCTTTGTTTTTGGCTTCTTTATCTACAGCAAACATGTTTAGTTTTGAAATGTGGAAAGCAATTTTCCTGAAAACTCTATGTAAGAGAAAAAATAAAATAATGCATACTTTGTTCATTTTAAGTGTAAAAAATTTCCATGTAGTTTGGAACCTATTGAATCTATTAATAACTGGTCTGTCAGTTGAACTTTTCCATGAAGCTTGTTTAAAATAGTAGAAGAGAGTTCATACACACAGCAATAATCTTTGTTGTGTCTATTAAACTACTACGCCTCACCTTTCCAGAAATTTCTATTGCCTTGCTTTGTTCTTTCCACAAAATCTCGAATGGAAGCCAGCTATTCCTAGACATTACCTAAAGGTCCCCCTGCCACTTCCACACGCCCCTGGGCTGAGCCCATGTGTTCCTGTGGAATGAGAACCACTCCAGGTCCGACCGTCTCCTCCGTGGGTGTCCCTCCGCAGCAAAGACACTGACATCACTGTAATTTAAGTGCTTATAATTAAACTGTATGTTTAGCACCTCATTAAATAAAAAAAAAAGTAGAGAAGTTCAAGCCTCCTTTGGTGCTATCCTAAAAGGATCAGCATCAATCAAGACGCAAGTGTAGGTTTATGCACACACCCAGAAGGGGCGGTGGCTTTGCTTGTACTAATGAAAGTGTAAATTAGATTCAACAGATCCAATTGGGTCCTCTGTAGGGACGTGGATGCAGCTGGAAACCATCATTCTCAGCAAACTATCCCAAGAACAGAAAACCAAACACCGCATGTTCTCACTCATAGGTGGGAATTGAACAATGAAATCACTTGGACACAGGAAGGGGATCATCACACACCGGGTCCTATTGTGGCGGCGGAGAGGAGAGGGATAGCATTAGGAGATATACCTAATGTAAATGACGAGTTAATGGGTGCAGCACACCAACATGGCACATGTATACATATGTAACAAACCTGCATGTTGTGCACATGTACCCTAGAACTTAAAGTATAACAAAAAATAAAAATAATAAAAAAAAAAGTGTAAATTAGATTCAAGAGATCCAATTAGGTCAGATAACAAGCCTTGAGGACTGTGTCTGGCATGCTGAACTGGGCGTGTTTTGCTGACTTCCCTCTGACTCCGGGCGACACATGCCACCATCGGTAGTCTGTAGGGCTTCCCCTGAGGCTGAAAAGTCAAGGCGACTAAGATGCTACAGGGCTGACACCACTGCCTTCTGCTTCTCTTCATGCCACTTCTCTTTTCCCTAGACTCCAGATCTTTCTACCCAGCTTTTTCCTTTCAAGAACTAGGCTGATGAATCATGCACTTTGAAGCATTATAGACTAAAAATGCTCCCACTTACAGGTCTATGCACATTTTTGACAAATATTAGAGGAAAAGGTCGATGTTTTACTTCAAGGAAGGGTTGTTAGTATTGGGATTTCTGGCCTCAGTGCATTTGTATCAAAGTAGTTGGCCAGGCAGTTCAGAGAACCCACACACAGTTGTCTACTACAAACAAGAATATGACTCCAAGACTATAGGCTGGTGGCTGCTAGCTTTAATATATTTTTTGGTCATTAGGTAATTCTCTGCGAGATGGGTTTTGTGAAACTGTGTCTAGGAGTGCTATCACGTACTGAGGGACACGGCGGGGATGTCAGGCTCATCTGTGACCCTTTTCTGGCCTCAGTTTCCTCAGTTCTTGAATAGAGTAAAGATAATACTTAACCACCTTGCAAAGCTAGCAGGAGGATACAGTGAGATCATGTATGTAAAAACCCTTAGGAAAAAAAGCACACACACAGAAACGTAAACGTGTGCCCACTGCATTTCTGCGCTCCTGGAAAGTAAAACCACTTTCTCCATCTTCCGTCTGGAACCATATGAGGTACGCACTGTTAGGGTCCCTGTTTGACAGACAGGGACAATCGGGCACAGAGAAGTGAAGTCAGTTAGCTGCCCAGCGTCTCAGAATTCGAAAGTGGTCGGGCCAGGATTTACGCGCGCTTGGCTTTTTCACAACAGCACTCCAAACGCAGTGGCTGGGGGAGGCCAGAAACTCACGATTTCCTTATGGAATGAATGAATGCAGAAGCAGGAGACAGGGCACAGACACAAGCTCTCCTTCATACACACTGCAGCAGAAAGAACGCAGAGAGAAATGGGGCTTGGAAATGTTGCTCAAGAGCCAAGGGAATTTCTAGGTGAAGAGTTTATAGCTTCAGTTTAAGAGGGGCAGTCAGTGGTTTTCATTTTGCTGTTCTAACGTGATACCCCACAAGGCACGTCCCCGATTGCCTGACATCAGATAATATAAATTTTCAATCTCTCTTTCAGTATTGCACAGTGAAAGGCGATTAATTGTAGCCAGCAGTGTAAAATGTGTTCTCCGCTGGAATAAAGGATACTGTGATAGGCTTTTTCCCTGCAGTCAGATTACAGTACCATAAGAGTATAATCCAGAAAAGCTTTTTAATTCTTACAAACACATAAAGGGGATGACCTTTAAATCGTTGAACTAATTAAAACACCCTGGGCTCTCCTTCCCTCCATCAGCACCGATATTTATATGAGAGGAAGAAAACTGATTTGATAGCAGTGTATAAAAACAGTCAAACAATTACAGATAAAATTCGAATGGTATAAAGATGGCTTTATGAATATTCTTATTAGTGGCATTTGCCTCAGAAATTTGTAGCCATTTATTTTAAAAAGTAAAATTTCCACACACAATGTAATTAGAAAAAAATGGTCTCATTTTAATTCACTTAAAGAAAGTTTTACAAAGAGCACACGGTACTACCCAGGGCTGGGGTAGTGGAGAAGCCCTTTGAATCTGTAAAGTGTATATGCCTGGGAAAATGAGACACGGTAATAAAAGCAAGTGCTTGACTTGTCAGAGAAAATTTATTGTATGAAAGTATCTAACTCAAAGTCTCTCTACTCCAAATTCCTGGTGGATTGCCAAAAGTGGGCCTGAAGTATGATATTAGGAAATCAAAAATATGTAGGTCAGTAGGAGCCAATAGGCCCTTATGGGCATCTCTTCTTCAAAGGAAGATATTTTTCTAAAATGTAAAGGATTGTTTCAAAGGGATCATGTAGACATCTGCAATAATTCCTTTACATGGCATCATTATTACGTGTTTTGAATTCCAGAATGGATTCAGGGTAAGTGAAAAAATTGATGAAAAATTCCAAGGATGGACAGAGAACATAGAGTACAAATACCTTTGCTCTTTAGTCCCCCGTGACCAGATACACTTGGGGACTCTGCACTGGTCCCAGCTCCTGTTGCATGGTAACCCACGGGCAGCAGAGTTCAGCCCGCCTCTAAGGCAGGGAGACCCAGAGAGCTGATAGAGAGCCCAGGAGCTGTGGGGCAGAAGGAGTGAGTGATTACTTACGGAGAAGGCCGCCTTGGACGACATCTGCGATTGCACCGCCTCCCATCTAATCAGGGATGGCTCAAAAATAATGAAATCAAACACTCACAACGCAGCAGACGATCTGCTAGAGACTGCTCAAGTCTGAATGATGCTAAGATTAATGGCACTATTACCAGGAGCTCACACAACACGATTAAAACGTCTCATCAGCTGTTGTCACAGCCACGAGCTGTCATTTTTGTAATGGAAACAAAAAAGTCGCACATCGCAAGATAGATTTCTCTATGGAAATAGCACCATGTCTTCCAAAAGGCTCACTCTTAATCTTTGTGATCATTATTGTGAAGGGGTATTGAACAGAACCAGCTCTACCTAGGAGTCCAGAGGAAACACAAAATACACCTATGTATAGGAGAGGGCAGGCTCCCTCCTTCACAGAGCAATAGAGAAACAGACAAAATGCAGAGTAAAAAAATCATTAATTCTTTCCCCACCCCTACTTTGGAGTGCTTGGATGAACCCATGTCAATAACTAAAATGCTCCATTTCTTCATTTGTGAAAGTCATTAATTCTGTATTCTGAGCAATTTTGGAGCAATATGAGTGAGGCACTAATGAGTGTTTCTGAATAATGTTGAAGTTATTCCATTTAGTTATAATAACACCCCGAGTGTGATGATTATATAGGCATATGTTCACACACAATGTGTGTATGTATATGTATGTGTATATGTGCATACGTATTTGTGTATATATATATGTGTATATGTATGTATATACATGCAGACACATACATACGTAGTTAAGTGTCTGGGAAAGGTTTTGGGGTTTGAGACAGACTGAAAGAAATTCATGAGAAAAGTAGAACTGGTCTATAGCAACCTCCTTCTTGTCATACACTTGTGATCCTGTGTTTATGATTTTCTGTAGCCTGTGTTGGAATACACAGTGATTGAAACTATTAGAGAAAATAAAGGGAGCTCCAGGTCTGGATATTTTAATGTGCGAAATTAGACAAATAAGAGAAACAGAGCAAGCCTTACCGCTGTTGTTTTGGGCGTGAGAGTAACTTTTTTTTTTTTTGTATTTTTTTTTTTTTTTTTTAGTAGAGACGGGGTTTCACCGTGTTAGCCAGGATGGTCTCGATCTCCTGACCTCGTGATCCACCCGTCTCGGCCTCCCAAAGTGCTGGGATTACAGGCTTGAGCCACCGCGCCCGGCGCCCGGCTGAGAGTAACTTTCTTGCAGGACCTTATGGGCTCCCTGCACGGTTAAGTGCTGTGTGGCTAAAACATCAGGCAGCAGCTGGGAGCTGAGAGTCCTTCGCTGGCTCAGCCACGGCCACCAGGACACACAGCGTCTGGTAGTCAGACTAAGACAGCTGTCAAATAAATGCCATTTTAAACTGGGCAAAGGAATGATGTGCACAGAGTATTTTTTTTTTTTTTTTGTGGGCCTGTTTTTTGTGTGTAATGCTCTGTGACCACTACCAGGTCTGGGATTTCTGCGTCTGTGCAGCACATGGCCATGTGTCACTTTGGACACGCTGCGCTGGAAATTTCTCTCTCCTCTGTTTGCCTTCTTTGTACCTCCCTTCTTCTGGTAAGTCCATCAACTATGTTATAACACCTAACACTAAATGAAGAAAAAGGGATTGGCCTAAGTTGTCCCTGCCCTCCCCCTCCTTTTTTTTTCCTTTACTTAAAATAAGTTAAAAATGCCTCCTGACCACCCTGGACGGATGGACTGGTTTTGGGACCCCACCCTCACCCGCTTCCATAACAATCTGTGCAGATTTCCACTTCTGTGCTCTTTATTTCTGTATTTGACTCTGATTTCTACACTGGACTGACAGGTCTCAGATTATCAGGGCAATGTCTCACACATCTTTGTATTTCCAGCAAAGTCTTTGTTTTCTCTGCTATAGGAAACACAATAAATATCCATTAAATAATCTGAAGAAATAAAAGCAAAACTATTAACAATTTAAGAGGTAGTTGTTCATTGCTAGGAAAGTTCTTTGTATGGATGGGATGTGTAATAAAATACAGGCTGGGCACGGTGGCTCACACCTGTAATCCCAGCACTTTGGGAGGCCGAGGTGGATGGATCATCTGACCGTCAGGATTTCAAGACCAGCCTGGCCAACATGGAGAAACTCTGCCTGTATTAAAAACACAAAAATTAGCTGACTGTGGGGGTGGGTTCCTGTAGTCCCACCTACTTGGGAGGCTGAGGCAGGAGAATCACTTGAACCTGGGAGGTGGAGGTTGCAGTGAGCTGAGATTGCACCACTGCACTCCAGCCTGGGTGACAGAATGAGGCTCTGTCTCAAACAAAAAACAAACAAACATAAAAACAGATCTCTTAGTGGGAATTATAAGTAGGAGACAATAATTCACTTCGATTTTCAGAAGTAGATGGACAGCGGAAGTGAAAGGAAGCTGCAGAAGCCTAGTGGAAGGGTTCAGTTCACAGAGCATCCTCTGAGACTCTGCCTCCTGTGTCTTCTCTAGAACATGCGTCTGCCTCTCATTCTTTACATTGCTCTGTTTTCTGTCATGTACCTAATTTTTAGTGCCCACAAAGCTCTGTTTATCTTCTTCACTCCACCCCCTGTTTCTCAGGCTTAGTCCAAATCTGACTGCCGAGGAGATAGTGTGGTACCCTCATGAGGACCAATGGCCAATCTGCATTCTCTCTTCAGACCCGGGACAGAAGTCTTCCAGGACTGTGCTGAGATACGTGCACACCGAGCGGTGTGTGCCATGATGGTGGATGGAGGAGGGAGGGAACCCAGTGAGATGCCAGAGCCTGGAATCCAGGTTTCACGTCTCCCAGACAGCCACGTGACCTGCACATCCTGGGCTGCTCTGCAGCACCTTGGGTCTCAGCCAGCCAGGTAGCATCTTTCACACCACTCTTAGCCTCTCTGACCTTCACCCACCCTCCCAACAGCCACAGCAGTCCATGTTCAGAGTTCACAGCCTTCTTACACAGTTGCTCCTGCCCACGGCAAAATGAAAGAAAATGGAGAAGTTATGCTGCTGACCGAACAATTGCCATGAACACTGCCTAGTGAGATACGTCATTGCTGTGTCTTCTTCCCATGGAAAAGTTCCTCACCCCCAAAAGTCTATACTTTTATGTTTAAAACTAGCACTTACTGGGTGCATACGATACGCCAGACATGCTTGGAGCTTTAAATGCATTATCTCATATAATCTACACAGTCAGCCTTTCAAAAGCAAGAAAATGGAAACTCAAGGTTGTGTAAACCTTCCCAGAGACACATCTATAATGAGAATTCCAAAGCCAGCTCTTTCAGGCACAAAGCTTGTGATTTTTCGCAATGACTAAAAACATTTTCTCTTTACCACATATTTTAGAGACTTTCTTCCTATGATATATGAAATATTTGTTGATTGATGAAAATTCTACTTAGTGATGTGTATCTTTGACTTACAAGTAATCAATAAAAGTTTAATATTGAAAATAATATTGAACTTATAAACTTTTTTAAAGAGACTAAAAATCAGACTCTATTTATAAGAATATCTTATTGTCCAAATAGCTTTAGTAAATAATTCACTTTGAATTTTTCCCCAAATCCTCATAACTTAAAATATTTTAATATTTTATCAGCCCAGAAGTTCACAATTTCAAATGAACAATGTCAAAATTGGAAAGTTAATAAATTTTGGGTGGGGGGGAATAAATTATGCCAGAAGACACAGGCCATATTTGTTTTTCTAGTTCAGTCAGTTGAGTATCCTGTTTCTTTGCACAAATGCTTACCAACCTAGCAGCAATAATTCTTTTTCTTGCAATTTTAGTAACATTACTATCATAGTAGCAAACAGGCCTGGAGCAGTTACTGTTTCCCAAACACTCTTTTGTGATGGATTTTGGACATACTGTTTCAGTTTGGTTTGTGGAATCAGACTGAAGGTCGTCAGCTTGCTGGCTATGAGACCCTGGAAAAGTCACATAATTTCTCTGTCCCTTGAGGTCTTCATTTATCCCATCCAGCTACTGTGTGGATAAAAGCAAAGCACTTACAACAGTGTTTGCAGTCACTCAATATATATCAATACCTGTTATTTCAAACACAAAAGCTAGATGTTTTTTGGTAATTCATGTGTTCATTCTTGTTATGAATTTGGGCCACATACAAAATTTAAAATATACTGCCGAAATCCAAAATCAGTTTTATTTACTAATGATTAGTCATAAAGGCACAATGTGTTTCTTATCCAAGAGCTTATTTGCTTAAAATGTAAAAGGTGATTTGTTAATTATTCTTTCTTGCTGTGTGTGTGTGTGTACATAAGTTATGAAACTGGTTGGTCTCTTAGGTGAAATGTGAGTATGCCACAGACATTGAGTTCCAACCTAGGAACGTGTTTAATGCGCTGAGATCACAGTTTGGCCTGTTTGTTCCTTGTGACCAGGAGGGAGCTCTCCACCTCTCTCCACCACAGAGAGCGGGGCAGGGAGTGGCTCTGTGTCAGAGGCCAGTTTGTGCAGTGGAGCTGGGGCTGCCGGTGACTTACCCAGGCCACCCACGGCCAGAACAGCACACTGGGAGTGAATGTAACTTAAGAACCTGGAATAAGCCAAGTAGCATTAAAAACACTTAGCTTAAGGGACTTGCTGAATGATTCCATCCTATGGTTTATTCCCAGGGCTTCCCTGAATCTTGAAACTATGCAGCCGAAGCTGGAATACGGGCAAGGGTGGGTGTGGAGGGAGTGTTACTAGGACCCTGGCCGGAGATACAGTTACAGGGATCACACTTCCCCCTGTGGCAGCATGCTGTTATGGGCCCAGGGTCCACGGTTGTGCCTGGGGGAATAGTTGGGCTGTGAAAAGAGTGTGAAGTTCAGACAGTTCAACCACCTGCATATCGAGGGGAAATAGTCACATATATCTTCTGGGCCTGTTGGTCACAGTGACTATTTTTTAAAATAAATCAGTGGGAATGCCAACGAAGGAGGGATGAATCATCATTAAGTGCATTGTGCTCTCTTTAACCAAAACTGAGCTCAGGCCATGAATCTGAAATCTGAAACGTTTAAGTGTATGTTACATGTATTTCCAGATTCTTTTTTTATTTTTATAAAGTTAAGGTGTACAACATGATGTTTTGACGTAGAAAGAAAAATACTGTACGATCTTACTTTTATGAAGAATCTTAAAAAAAGTCAAATACACAGAAACAGCTTAGAAAGGCGGTTACCAGGGGTGGGGAGGGGGAGGAAATGGAAGATGTACCTAAGTCAAAGAGTACGAGCTTGCCGTTACAGAGGATAAGTTAGCCTAGAGAGCTAATGGAGAGCAGGAGGACAAGAGGTAATCCTATTGCTTTGTGTACTGAAAATTTGCCAGGTTCTTTCAAAGTCCTAAGAAAAAATGTTTTCTTGGTGATTATGGGGTAAAAATGAATTTTAGGAAATAATTTTGGCCAATGGTTTTTGAACCTGAAGTTTTTTGATTTACTTTTCTGATTCATTTTCAAGGTATTGCATCACTATTATTTTGGAGAAAATATTTTCATACCATTAAGAGGAGATTTGGATAGGAAATCAGCACTGATATCCAGAGATAGATGCTATTGTGAGCAACTGAATGAATCCAAGCACTCATTCCTGGTCATATTTTATTTTGGACTAAATCAGAAAAAGAGGTTTATTTGTATACTTCAGTGAACGCATACTAGGTTTTAGGAACTGCTAATCTTTTGTTAAAATTCACGGTCTTCTGGGATTATTTGGTTATTCATTACAGGTATCAAAGCAGAAACTAAATTCTGCTATATTGTGAAGCTTGGCCCATTCAATTGGAAAAATCTTAATGATCAAGAAACCATGTGTTTTTACTCAGATATGTTTTATGACATAGCTGTAAAATCTTGTCTCAAATAGACCTACCACAGCCTCGCATTGTTTCACAGACAGTAATAGGACTCACTTCTAAAATGCCTTTGTATTAAGTCAAAAATACTGATGAAAACTAGAAAGCTTCACAGGAATTATTTATGACTTTTTTATTACTAACACAAGATCTTAAAAAACACTGTGTGTTAGCCTGAAGTGTTAGCCTCCAGTCTGTAGAAATTGTAGCAATGGGTGTGTGACAGCCGTGGGCTGTTCAGAGAAGGCTGCTTGGGTCACTATTAACAACTGTGCTTAAAGGTTGCTTTTTGGCACAAGAAAGTTCCAGAAGGATTAAAGTGCGATATGTTGGCTATCAATCTAGAAAAAAAATATTTTCCATAATATTTGAAGGGGGGAACGGACTAAATTGTGTTTTTGACTCAGACTGTCTTCCACAGAGAAAAAAAAGAAAGACGTATCTTGAAAGTTGGAGAATTCTTGTCTGAAGGGGAGGAAGTTCTGTTAACTATGACCAATTAAACACACTAATCAAATAAAGGATTCACATGTAATCAAGCTGCATATGACATTTAATAAATGTGATACAATCTTGGAACACTTTGCCTCAGCTTCCCAATCAATTCTCCATATTTATTTTTTTCGAGGAATCCTCAAAAACTTTCCTCAAGGGAACAGACTGGAAAGACTGATTCACAGGTGGTGGTCTTTAACTGCTGACTTTAATTTTTTAGTTTTGATTCATGTCAGACATAGTTCCATCTCTAGTTTTAAACTCTCAGTTGTCACTGGGAAAGTGTCACAAAGACATTTTTGGGAATATGGTACCACCTTCACTTTTACCCTCTTCAGATGCCAAATAAATACTGCAAAAATAACCGTATGGATATAATATTTACTCAAAGCATGTAATGAACACCAACTCTGTGCCGGTCACTGCCCTAGGGCTGCTTACATTCTGGCATTTATTATATGCCAACTACACAATCTCATGAGTTAACAATTAATATTTGAAACGATGTTGACAATGAGGGCTGTGTCTTAGACATCTAGGAATCTTTTACTATTCACAGCAAGTTAGCTGCATCTTGTGTATGATGAGTGTTGAATTAACAGTTAATTGAGTGATGGGGAGCAAACACAGATAAAAGTCTTTCCTTGAGAGAGATCATGCAAAGTCAAATCAATTAAATTTTGGAAACTCACTTTTGAGGTGTGAACATCGTACCCTGAATTGACTCCTACAGTTACATCCAGACTGTATCTCACAAAATAAAGTGATTATATGGGATACGACCTGTCACGGCTGCATTGTTCCTCGCCCCCCGCAAATTCATATGCCGAAGTCCTAACCCTCAGTGCATCACAATGGGACTGAATTCGGAGACAGGGTCTTCAAAGAGCTAACCAAGGTAAAATGAAGTCATTCCAGTGAGCCCTAATCTAATCTAACTGATGACCTTCTCCCAAGAGGAAATGAGGACTCAGCCACATAGAAGGGGAAGACCATGTGAAGACGCAGGGAGAAGATGACCATCTTCAGCATTTCGTATATATGCTACGGAGAGAGACTTCAGAAGAAACAAATCCCGCTGACACCTTGACCTCAGACTTCTAGCCTCCAGAACTGTGAGACAATAAATTTCTACTGTGCAATCTGCCTAGGCTGTGGTACTTTGTTATAGCGGCCCTAGCAAACTATGTACTAATACTAAACTCCATTTCTTTTTTTTTTTTTTGAAATCTGCATAAAAAAGATTATAAAACCAACATATGTATTTCTTTGCCTTTACTTTGTCGTTGGCTATCATCTCTGTATATGTATATGCATCTGCGTGCATGGATGATAAGTTAAACTTTATATATAGTGCCTACCTGTGTCTGTGTTATGAGGAATATCTGAGGCTAATGTGTTGAGCTCTAACCCTCTCTTGTGGAGATCTGGCTGTGAACATCACTGTGACATTCTACACTGCCAGGAGTGGCAGAGAGCTGGAGCATGCTGGGTAACTATGAAGAAAGGCGTTATCCAAGTGCAATAGGCATTGAGCATGCTTTGCAGAATGCAGAGTTCTATTTTGTAGTCAACTAGTCTTCCAAGCATAGACATGGCTTTCTTGAGGATAAGGTAACTTCGGTGGAACGGCTGAAATGGATAAATTGGACTTGGCAATGTGAAACTCTTTGAATTCACTAGCAATCATCCAGACAGCTTTGTTGGCAGCATTATGCACCGCCCTGAAATGCACAAACTTGGCTGAGAAAGAAAAACCTTAAAACAAGTGCTATGCAGCAAAGATACTGGTTTCAGCCACAGTTAAGCTCTTTTCTCTTCTATATGAGGCCGTTCCACCATGCTTCCGATATGGAAGGGAAGTGCTGGGAAGGGCAGGGCGTGGTACCTTTAAACGATAGGGAATGCGGGAAGTGCTGGGTAGAGGAAGGCCATTGTCCCTGGCTAAGGCTCCATCCTTACGGACCTAGGTGAGGACAGGCATTTTTGGTTCATTTCCCAAGACCACCCTGGCCTGCCACGCCCCCATACTGGGCCTATAAAACCCCCTGAGACCCACAAGCTGCTGGACATCGAGAGGAACAGGTAGGCAGAGGAACACATGGGTGGCTGGACGTTGAGAGGAATACAGTGACAGGCACCTGCATGCCGGCAGGCCACCGATTTGCAGAAGAAGAACAACGTGGAGTTTGGCTGGGGCAGGCTGGGGCAGTCAGAGGAGAGCCCAGGCTGCTGAGCTGCTGGGCTCCAGGGGAAAACCCTCCCACTCCATCCCCTTTTGGCTTCCGCCATCTCCTACCTCCACTCAATAATATTAACCTTGTGCTCATTCTCCAAGCCCATGGTGTGATCCGACTTCTGGTACACCACAGCAAGAACCCTGGGATACACAAGGCTCTCCATCCTTGCGATAAGGCAGGGGTCTAACTGAGCTAACGTGAGCTGTGCATACCCAGCTGAACTAAAACAGTACCCTGTAACACATGCCCACCGGGCTTTAGGAGGAGCTGTAAACATTCACCCCTAGACCCTGCCATGGGATTGGAGCCCCACAGCCTGCCCGTCTGTATGCTCCCCTAGAGGTTTGAGCAGCAGGGCGCTGAAGCAGCGAGCCACTCCACTCCCCCACAGCAAGCCCTGCGAGGGGGACAAAGGAACTTTTCCCGTTTCAACTGAGGACCTCCCCTGAGATCCTGGAAGGCAAGTGGGAAGGAATGCAAAACTGTGGGCTCTGCCTCTTTTGTAAAACCCTGCCACCTCTCTGTTTCCTGCAGGTACGAGGCTCTGCTTCCCTTCACAGAATTTTAAAAACTCCACCCTAAGCTTGCAGTGAGCTGAGATCGCGCCACTGCAGTCCATCCTGGGCGACAGAGCAAGACTCCGTCTCAACACACACAAAACACACACACAAAACACACACACACACAAACCTCCACCCTAATCAGGCTGGTCAAGAACTCCCAGAATTCGGGAGACAAGGGAACTTTCCACGTTTCACGTCCGTGGGTGGGCATGGGGTAGAGATGGAGGCTGTGTGACTCTAAGGTGTTCTGATTGGGTGACTGACTTGTGGTGCCAGTAATTGTCTGATTCCTGTCTTTCTTACCAAAACAAACAAACAAACAAACAAAAAACCCCAAAACATGTAGCCAACAAAAACCAGGGAGGTACTCCTAGGCTTGGTGGCGGCGGGGCAGTTTTGAAACTATTGCAACAAGTTTCCTCCAGTGTACCAGGGTTTGCATCTCCACTGTCTTCCTCACTCATTTTCTTTAAGAGGGTCTTGGAAAACTGTGTACAGCTGTAGATAATCTCCAGATTAATTTATCAATGTGGAGAAACGGCAGTGAGACCTGCCACGGAAGAAAGTGCTTCTGTCAGGTCAATATTGGTAGAGTTAGTGTAGAGGTTAAATTGGAATGAATACAGTTCAGCCGTGGCTTTAGATTTTCGTGCTTTGAAAAAAGCATGTTATTAAAATCCTTGTACTACCTAGACATTCTTCTCTGAATGAGAGTTGCTGTCTTTGACTCCAAATATAATCCAGGACTTGCCAGTTCCTTCACCACTGTCCATTTTCTTTGCTTCATCACTAGTCATCTAGAATGTTCCAGGGCCTCTCAAGCCACCTGGATCCAGTGACTTGGGCTATGACTGACATTTGGCTCCTCATTCCTCAGTGGCTCCCTGTGGTCTCTTCCATGAATTCTGAGTTCCTCCTCCTGTTTTTCATGCCTGTGCATGGAAGACCCCTTAGACAACGCTTACTCTCTTCTCCAGCCTGCTTCCCATTTGCTATTCACTATGGTGCCATGTATCTCACCATAGTCATCACTGCCCCTTGCTTTCAGGAATCCTAAACACTATATCCAAGGGTCTTTCCCCTTCTTTATTTCCTTTGGTCCTTGCTATGACTTGTCCCCTGTGAGATCTTCCCAGTCTCAGCACCCTTCCCTTGCATAGGTGCAAGTGCTGTGCTTCCCTGTTGGATGTGTCCCTGCTGGTCCACGTCTGTCATCACTGTCTCGCTGCACCTTGTCATTAAGAGTTGGCTTTGAAACAGTCAGACGTGGGTTTGAAGCCCAGCACCACAAATCCTAGCGCTGTGTACCTTGGAGAGTTGCTCCAACACCCTCAGCTTCTTTGCGGGTAAAGTGGAAGAAATGTCCATCCCAAAGAAGAGATTCAGGGGCCCAGGGGCACACGGCCCTGAACTTGGAAGCACCCTACACTTGAAATTAAAGGCTCTGTGGTTCCCGCCTTGAAATTTTCATAATTTTAACTTTCATATTTGCATTTTGTGGAGTGCAGTGGGAAAATTGAGTTTGGGGAGTGGGCACGACCTGGAGCCTCAGCTCACACAGGTCTTTTCCTTGACTTCCTTCATCTTCCCAGGACTGGTTTCCAGCTATCTGCCTACCCACCTCGCCCACACTCTCCATGGTCAACCCAGGGCATGCTGGCCCTCTCCTGTCCTGGCCCGCACAGGGCTCCAGGGACTGCTGCTTCAGCTACACCCATGGCAGCTGGCAGTGCAACTGTCCATTCAGCAGGAGACTCAGTGGGGGTGGTCCAGGTGCTCGCCCCAGCGCACACTGGCATGGACGTTGCCACACTCTTAGGGGCTGGCCATCCACCATGCTTGGGACTGCAGGCCCCTGGGAAGAGGGCATGCATGTGCATGAATATGGGGCCAGCGTGGGGTGGGGCCCTTGCTGGGGGCCCGCTCCTAGACACCTGTGAGGATCTGCCCGTACCCAGTGAACGGCCTGTGCATGACAGCGGGCGATATCAAAAGAGCAGGCAGAAAACACCAGGAATGGTTGAGGGGACATGGAAGGGCTAAGGCTCTGTGCTTCCGTACCATTAAATAAGCCAGGTTTTCTTGCATTTTTTTTTTGTTTTTTAGCAAGGGATCCCACCTTTTGGCCCACAAATTATGCAGCAGGTCTTGTATAGAATTAGTTTGGGAATTAAATCAAATAACTCATGCTAAGCACGTGGCAAAAACTCCAGGAAACACCATTTGTGTTTTTATGAATGAATGTGTAGGCTCCCCAACTATACTGTGATTTCCTTGAAGGCCAGGGTTATGACGCCTACCAATATTCCTGCTTCCCACTTGTCTAGAGCTGTTGTGCTACAGTTATAGTAAAACTAAAACATGCTTTGTCAGAAGTTGTTAAACTAAAGCCAGTGGGGGGATTTCGTGAGAGCTCAGAGCTGCCTGAAATAGCAAAATTGTGTGTGATTTTGCGACACCTTTCCCCTCCACAATCTATACATTTTATATTCTTACAGGGGCTTATCACTTCAAAAAGATTAAGGATCGCTGCATTTAAGCGTGAAGAAAGAACACATGCCAGATCACTGGAACCAAAGAGAGAGCGGTCACTCGAGCACGTCACGTCTCTCCGTGCTCCGGAAGAGTTGAGGTGCAGAGCTTCCCAAGCAGGTGCCTTTAATTACCCAGAAACACAAGACTGGGATGAAGTTTAGTTCATCATTTCCTAGATACTCACATAATTCACATTTTATAAAAATATATTATTTTGCTCTTAATCTTATTTATCTGAAATTCCTTTGTCCAACATCCTATGTAAAACACACATTCCAGTGTTCATTTTCCTGTGGATGGGTCTAGAGCACAAAATGGGGTTATATACTAGGTGTTATCAACCTTCTCACCAATTAGATGGCACCACTCTTGAGAAGCTAGGAGAGACCTGTGGCCGTGATCCACACTTGTAAGTATCGTTAACATTGAAATGAGCATTTTGACAACCATGTCCACATGTTTTGACTTTTGCTAGAAATATCACGCATTTTTATGTGGTAAAAAAACAAGGTAGTATCATTTAAGAAACGTGGCTATTGTAATTACACCATCATGGATCATAAATGAATCATAAACTACCCACATTTGATGGGCCTAATAAAATGTCAAGTTTCTTTTTAAAAAGTTTGTATAGTATTGCAATCCAGAGGTTCTGTGACTACTGAGGCAAGATGGTGGAATCATGTAAAAGAAACAAGTTTGCGACATGTTTAATTTTGATAAAAAATATAGTTATTATTATTTTCCATCATGTTGCAAGAAGTGAACCTGTAATTTATCAATGACCATGCCTTCTTTCCTGCATTGTTAACAGTTCTGTTACATTTCTGATCACTGCAAGAATTGTGTTAGTCTCTGGGATATTTGGAAATTATGTGGGAAGTTGATGTTTCCTCTCATTTACTGTGCTTTCTATACTATGCCTATTCTGAAGAGAAATCAAGTACTTTTTTAGTCCTCAAATAGATGAAGACCTAAGGTGAGAGTCTGAAGAGTAGAATGATAAATGAAGCTCAGTGGTTCATTCCAGCCTGTACTTCTTTGCTCACTTAGTAGCCTTTGCACAGAAGTGTTGAGAAAATTCCCACATATCACCTCTAAGTTCAGATTCTAATCCAAGATTTCATATGTGTTTGGTTCTCTCCATATCACCTTGTGACTGTGAGTTGTTTAGAGAGAAGCAAACACATGTGAAATGAGAAGAAGCAAGCTACCCAACCAAAACATTTTAAACACAGAATTGATGAAGAGCAACAGTATTTTGCTTTGAAACAAGCATACAACCAGGGACAGAGTCAGAGAATTTCTGAAAACCTTGCAGATTTAGAGATAAGTCCTTTTCATTGATATTGCTAGATATTTTATGAAAGAGAATTATAACTTGGTCCTAACATATATTTTTAACTTTGTGTTTTGAAATAAATTTAGATTTATGGAAATATTGCATATACCTTCACTCAGCTTCCCCTAACATTAACATCATATATCACCACAGTACAATGATCAAAACTAAGACGTTACCATTGGTGCCACATTATCTAATAAACTACAGATTTTATTAGATTTTCCTTGTTTTCCCACTGATGCCCTTTTTTCTGTTCCAGAGTCCAATGCAGGAACTCATATCAAATTTAGCTGTCATATTTCCTTCATCTCCTTAGGTGGATAAGGTTATCCCTTATCTTCCATAACCTTGATACTCAAGGTGTACTGGTCAGTTACTTTATAGGATGTCCTCAAATTTGTTTTCTTCTGTATTTTTTCATTACTACATTAAAGTTATGCATTTTAGGGGAACAAGATCACAGAAGTGCTGTGTGTTTCTTGGTGCATCATATCAGGGCCAGATGATGCCTGAAAGTTTTATTAGCAGTGACACTAACTTGATCACTTAGTTGAAGCGAAGTCTGGGTTTTTTCCATGATATGAGTACTCTTTTCCACTTGTAACTAATTAATAAATATCTTGGGGGAGGTATTTTGTGACTATACAGCTATTCTGTTTTGGCTTAAATTGTGACTCGTGTTCTTCTTGATGAATCTTTCCTGCAACAGTTATTACTGTGTTGTTCTCATGTTGTGTATTTGCTGCATTCTTTCTTCTTTTATTAACTGGAATTCTACAAAGAAGAGCTCTCTTTTTCTCTATTTATTAGTTTATTCAATCTATTGCTTATATCGGTATTTCAAATGTATGGATATTCATTTTATTCTATGGGCTGTAATTCAGTACTGTATTTATTTTATTGATTAAATTATTCCAGTTTTGGCCTTTGGAAGGTCTTTCAGGTTGGCTTCTGTGCCTTCTTAAGATGTCCCCATTCTCTCTTGAGGACTATCTCACTTTCTGGCACCGCAAGATGCTCCAAGTCTATCTTGTGTTCTCCATGCCCACATCTGGAAATCAACCACTTCTTCAAGGAGCCCTGACAGATATTAAAATGATAATTCACACTTAGTTTGGAAACCCTTGATGTGAGTAGGCAACAGTGATTGATAATCCTCTGCGTGCTACTTGACATAAATACCAAATTTCTTTTCAGCCTCAAAACATTAGAAACAACCCTCTGTAGTGAATGTGATTATTGCCATTTTGTTGATGAGAAAATAGCTAAGTAAAAGGACAAGTAATTGCCCAAGATCTTACACTCCTGAAGGAAGGAGCCAGATTGACCTAGAACTCTTTAAAGCTTCAACGCTTGATTTGCCTCACCTCACATGAACCAAAGCAAAATATTGCACACTCCTTATTATGATTTTGTTGGACAGCCAAAATTCACTACAGTGAGAGGCAGTTATAGTAAAATCATTTTGCAGAAACTGACGTGCCAGCCCTCTCTCTTATGAAAAAAAAAAAAAAATCTGAAATTTTGACCAAAACACGTCCTACCTTCCTCTGGGATGAAAAGCTGTAACGATTGAGTTTGAGTTTGAAATTATAAAACAATCCAAAGGAAATATACTTAAGTCACAAGAGAAATACTTCTAGTGACAAAATGTACCCAAACACAGATCGCAAATCAGAGAGATATTTTTATACTGAAGTTAGAAAGAAGCAAAGCAGGAAGAAGTGAGATACTTTCTTTTCCCACTCTGTGCTACCATTTTTGAAAACTCCAAGTTTCATCAATTAGCCTACATCTGATGAAGATTGGCAAATTCATGCAAGAAGGAATGTTCCTTGGACTACCATAAGCTTTTCTTACCCATTTTACTTTGATTGGGTAACAGCTGACAGTTTATAATAGAATAACAGGCTATGGTAACACGGAAAAAAACATAAAATTTAACATTTATGTATTTCCAACTCCTGGTCACATGTCAGAAGGATTTAAAAAGGATTAAGTGAGAAATTTATAGCTTTGTACAACCACATTTACAGCAATAATATTAAAGCTTTCAAAAGGATGAAAAATGGAAAAATTATATCAGATTCTTTAAGTATATAGTCTGCTACAATGAAGAACCACCTTGAATACATGTGTGCGTATGCATAATCAATTTCTGAGAAAAGGGAGACTGGAATGACATTAGAAGACAAGTCTGCTTTCCCACTGTTTGAGGAAGGAAAGACAACTGCTCATAATGTGTCAAACCAAAAACAGGACGTTCGTGTGTATAACTTCACATCTAAGTTTCATTTCTGAGTTAAATGTGATTTTGATAAACTCCACATCTTTCCACCATTTCCTTACATGATTTTGAAACCACCAGCCAAAATAAAAACAGTGGGAAACGGACAGTTATTGAATAATTATTGAGTACATTCCTGCTTCCTGACAGCATATATGGAATTGTGAACAAATGTATATATGGATAAACAAGGTGAAGTTCCTCCTTTTGAAGCACCTTATAGGAGAGATAAAATGGAAGAGATAGATTACATATATATCTTACTATGTAGCCATGCACATATACATTGTGCACATATATTTGTGCATATAACAGTTAATACATAGTGAATATGTGTGTGCATGTATACATAAATTTATATATGCATATTTATATATATTTTATGTACATTAGTTTTCATAGATACTTAATATTTATAAATCATTTATATATAACATATAATAGTATAAAATATAATTGTATTACTATATAAATACATATATAGACTTATGAATATAAATATTATATATGATCACCTTTATGTGAAACCTAATTGACACCCAACATCTAGATGCAGAATTCCTTAATAAGCAATGATGTTTTCATCCAACACTAAAAAACTAATACTCCATCTCTATGCATCTACCAAAAAGAAAAAGAAATAACTGGCAGTTTAGATGTAATTTGACGAAATGTTAATTAATATCTCTGGCTTTCCTGACAGAAATGTCGCATATGTTCCCGCTGCTGTGCAGAGCGGAAGTCTGCAGACCTGTTATTGCAAAGAAAGAGGAGGCCATCTACACGCGGAATCAGCTGGGGGACATGCTGGACAACTGTGTGGTCGGAGAAATTAAAGAGTATTTCAGGGACTGAAATGAGAGAAGAACCTTCTTTAGTCTAAAAATACCTTGACGAGTTGTAGCCCTGGTATGACAAGGGAACACAGTGAGATGTCGAGGCCCCAGGACAGTAACAAGGGGTGGGTGGCACAAGAGGCTTTTTGAAGTAGGAATGAGCCTAGAAAGAGAGGAGGGGAAGCGGGAGAGAAGAGAGTGGCTGAGCTCCCATGGCAGCCGACAGCTTGTGTTGGTGAGAAATGGTCAAGGGACAGTCAATCAAATTTAAGCTGTCAGATATTATAGCAATGTAATCCCTTGCTTCTTTCACTGGGAAGTCTACTTGATGTCAGCCTTACGTTGGCAGTAACAGGGGATGTGAGTTGTAGACTAGGGGAACTCAAGCAACAGGGATCCACAGAAATCTTGACGAACATGGAAACAATGAGATAGAGCTTTGAGCCAGTTTTAGCTAAATCTGAAGAGTTTTTAATAAACCATTTTTCTTCTAGATCTAGTCCACTACAAAATTACCATGTGGGAGACTAGGAAAGATGGCCGAATAAGAACAGCTGTGGTCTGCAGCTCCAAAGCGAGATCAACCCAGAAGGCGGGTGATTTCTGCTTTTCCAGCTGAGCCTCCACTGGTGATACCCAGGCAA
Organism: Mandrillus leucophaeus; assembly: GCF_000951045.1. Lineage (NCBI taxonomy): Eukaryota > Metazoa > Chordata > Mammalia > Primates > Cercopithecidae > Mandrillus > Mandrillus leucophaeus. The sequence continues at coordinate 52,895 of NW_012100965.1, forward strand.
ACAGGGTCTGGAGTGGACCTCCAGCAAACTCGAGGAGACCTGCAGCAAAGGGGCCTGACTGTCAGAAAGAAAACTGACAAACAGAAATCAACATGAACAAAAAGGACGTGCACACAAAAACCCAATCTGAAAGTCACCAGCATTAAGGACCAAAGGTAGATAAATCCATGAAGATAAGGAAAAACCAGCTCAAAAAGGCTGAAAATTCCAAAAGCCAGAATGCCTCTTCTCCTCCAAAGGATCGCAACTCCTTGCCAGCAAGGAAACAAAACTGGATAGAGAATGAGTTTCATGAATTGACAGAAGTAGGCTTCAGAAGGTGGGTAATAACAAACTGCTACGAGCTAAAGGAGCATGTTCTAACTCAATACAAGGAAGTTAAGAACCTTGAAAAAAGGTTAGAGGAATGCTAATTAGAATAAGTTTAGAGAAGAACATAAAGAGCCTGATGGAGCTGAAAAACACAGCACGAGAACTTCGTGAAGCATACACAAGTATCAAAGCCGAATTGATCAAGCGGAAGAAAGGATATCAGAGATTGAAGATCAACTTAATGAAATAAAGCAGAAGGACAAGATTACAGAAAAAAGAATGAAAAAAATAAATAAATGAACAAAGTCTCCAAGAAATACGGAACTATATGAAAAGACCAAACCTACGTTTGATTGGTGTACCTGAAAGTGACGGGGAGAATAAAACCAAGTGGGAAAATACTCTTCAGGATATTATCCAGGAGAACTTCACCAACCTAGCAAGACAAGCCAATATTCAAATTCAGCAAATATAGAGAACACCACAAAGATACTCTTTGAGAAGAGCAACCCCAAGACACATAATCATCAGATTCAGCGAGGTTGAAATGAAGGAAAAAATGTTAAGGGCAGCCAGAGAGAAAGGTCGGGTACCCCCAAAGGGAAGCCCCTCAGACTAACACCAGATCTCTCTGCAGAAACCCGATAAGCCAGAAGACGGTGGGGGCCAATATTCAACATTCTTAAATAATTTTCAACCCAGAATTGCATATGCAGCCAAACTAAGCTTCATAAGCGAAGGAGATGTAAAATCCTTTACAGACAAGCAAATGCTGAGAGATTTTGTCACCACCAGGCCTGCCTTACAAGAGCTCCTGAAGGAAGCACTAAATATGGAAAGAAAAAAATGGTTCCAGCCACTGCAAAAACATACCAAATTGTAAAGACCATCGACACTATGGAGAAACTGCATCAACTAATGGGCAAAATAACCAGCTAGCATCATAATGACAGGATCAAATTCACAAGTAACAATATTAACCTTAAATGTAAATGCTCCAACTAAAAGACACAGACTGGCAAATTGGATAGAGTCGAGACCAGTCGGTGTGCTGTATTCAGTAGAACCATCTTACATTTAAAGACACACATAGGCTCAAAATAAAGGGATGGAGGAATAAGCAAACGGAAAGAAAAAATAATCAGGGGTTGCAATCCTAGTCTCTGATAAAGACTTTAAACCAAGAAAGATCAATAAGACAAAGAAGGATATTACATAATGGTAAAGGGATCAGTGCAACAAGAAGAGCTAGTTATCCTAAAAGTATATGCACTCAATAAGACACCTTAGCTCTTGTCTAAGGCAAGCTCTTAGACACCTGCAAAGAGACTTAGACTCCCGCACAATAATAATGAAAGACTTTAACACCCCACTGTCAATATTATATCAATGAGACAGAAAATTAACAAGGATATTCAGGACTTGAACTCAGCTCTGGACCAAACAGACCTAATAGACATCTACAGAACTCACCACCACAAATCATCAGAATATAATTCTCAGTACCACATTGCACTTATTCTAAAATTGACCACATAATTGGAAGTAAAACACTCCTCAGCAAATGTAAAAGAACGGAAATCATAACAAACGGTCCTCAGACCACAGTGGAATCAAATTAGAACTCAGGTTTAAGAAACTCACTCAAAACCACACAACTACATGGAAACTGAACAACCTGCTTCTGAATAACTACTGGGTAAATAACGAAATTAAGGCAGAAATAAGTAAGTTCTTTGAAACCAATTCAGATACAATGTACCAGAATCTCTGGGACACAGCTAAAGCAGTGTTTAGAGGGAAATTAATAGCACTAAGTGCCCACAAGAGAAGGCAGGAAAGATCTAAAACCGACACCCTAACATCACAATGAAAAGAACTAGAGAAGCAAGAGCAAATAAATTCAAAAGCTGGCAGAAGACAAGAAACAACTAAGATCAGGGCAGAACTGAAGGAGACAGACACCCCAAAAACCCTTCAAAAAAATCAATGAATCCAGGAGCTGCTTTTTTGAAAAGATTAACAAAATAGACCACTAGCCAGAATAATAATGAAGAAAAGAGAGAAGAATCAAATAGACACAATAAAAAATGATAAAGGGGATACTAACAGTGATCCCACAGAAATACAAACTACCATCAGAGACTACTATAAACACCTCTACGCAAATAAACTAGAAAATCTAGAAGAAGTGGATAAATTCCTGGACACATATACCCTCCCAAGACTAAACCACGAAAAAGTCGAATCTCAGAATAGACCAATAACAAGTTCTGAAATTGAGGCAGTAATTAATAGCCTACCAACCAAAAAAACCCCAGGACCAGACGGATTCACAGCCTAATTCTTCCAGAGGTACAAAGAGGAGGTGGTACCATTCTTTCTGAAACTATTCCAAACAATAGAAAAAGAGGGACTACTCCCCAGCTCATTTTATGAGGCCAGCATAGCATCATCCTGATATGGAAACCAGGCAGAGACACAACAACAAAAAAAGAAGATTTCGGGCCAGTGTTCCTGATGAACATCAACGCAAAAATCCTCAATAAAATACTGGCAACCCGAATCGAGCAGCACTTCAAAAAGCTTATCTACCATGATCAAGTTGGCTTCATCCCTGGGATGCAAGGCTGGTTCAGTATACGAATTATCAATAAACAAAATCCATCACATAAACAGAACCAATGACAAAAACCACCTGATTATCTCAATAGAAGCAGAAAAGACCTTCGATAAAATTCAACATTCCTTCATACTAAAAACTCTCAATAAACTAGGTATTGATGGAACATATCTCAAAATGATAAGAGCCATTTATGACAAACCCACAGCCAATATCATACTGAATGGGGAAAAGCTGGAAGCATTCCTTTGAAAACTGGCACAAGACAAGGATGCCCTCCCTCACCACTCCTATTCAACACAGTACTGGAAGTTCTGGCCAGGGCAATCAGGCAAGAGAAAGAAATAAAGGATATTTAAATAGGAAGAAAGGAAGTCAAATTGTGTCTGTTTGCAGATGACATGGTTGTATATTTAGAAAACCCCATCATCTAAGCCCAAAATTTTTTCCTTAAGCTAATAAGCAACTTCAGCAAAGTCTCAGGATACAAAATCAATGTGCAAAAATCACAAGCATTCCTATACACCAATAATAGACAGACAGCCAAATCATGAGTGAACTCTCATTCACAGTTGCTACAAAGATAATAAAATACATAGGAATACAACTTACAAGGAATGTAAAGGACCTCTTCAAGAGAACTACAAACCACTGCTCAAGGAAGTGAGAGGGGATACAACCAAATGGAAAAACATTCCATGCTTATAGATAGGAAGAATCACTTATTGTGAAAATGGCCATATTTCCCAAAGTAATTTATAGATTCAATGCTATCCCCCTCAAACTACCATTGACTTTCTTCACAGAATTAGATTTAGAATTAGAAAAAATTACTTTAAATTTCATATGAAACCAAGAAAGAGCCCATATAGCCAAGACAAGCCTAAGCAAAAACAACAAGGCTGCAGGCATCGTGCTACCTGACTTCAAACTGTACTACAAGGTTATAGTAACCAAAACAGTATGGTACTGGTACCAAAACAGACATACAGACCAATGCAACAGAACAGAGGCCTCAGAAATAAGATCATACATCCACAACCATCTGATCTTTGACAAATCTGACAAAAACAAGCAATGGAGAAAGGATTCCCTATTTAATAAATAATGTTGGGAAAACTGGTTAGCCATATGCAGAAAACTGAAACTGGACCCTTTCCTCACACCATATACAAAAATTAACTCCAGATAGATTGAAGACTTAAATGTAAGAACTAAAACCATAAAAATCCTAGAAGAAAAACTAGGCAATACCATTTAGGACATAGGCATGGGCAAAGACTTCATGTCTAATGCACCAAAAGCAATGGCAACAAAAGCCGAAATTGACAAATGGGATCTAACTAAACTAAAGAGCTTCTGCAGGGCAAAAGAAACTATCATCAGAAAGAACAGGTAACCTACAGAATGGGAGAAAATTTTTGCAATCTATCTATCTGACAAAGGGCTAATATCCAGAATCTACAAAGAATGTAAACAAATTTACAAGAAAAAAAACCAAACAACCCCATCAAAAAGTGGGTGAAGAATATGAACAGACACTTCCTGGAAGAAGACATTTATGCAGCCAACAGACATGAAAAAAAAGTTCATCATCACTGATCATTGGAGAAATGCAAATCAAAACCACAATGAGATACCATCTCACGCTAGTTGGAATGGCCATTATTAAAAAGTCAGGAAACAACAGATGCTGGAGAGGATGTGGAGAAATCGGAATGCTTTTACACGGTTGGTGGGAGTGTAAATAAGTTCAATCATTGTGGAAGACAGTGTGGCGATTCCTCAATGATCTGCAACCAGAAATACCATTTGACCTAGCAATCCCATTACTGGGTATATACCCAAAGGATTAGAAATCATTCTACTAAAAAGACACATGCACATGTATGTTTATTACAGCACTATTCACAATAGCAAAGACTTGGAACCAACCCAAATGCCCATTAGTGATACACTGGATAAAGAGAATGTGGCACATATACATCATGGAATACTATGCAGCCATAAAAAAGGATGAGTTCATGTTCTTTGCAGGGACATGGATGAAGCTGGAAACTATCATTCTCAGGAAACTAACACAGGGACAGAAAACCAAACACTGCATGTTCTCACTCATAAGTGGGAGTTGAGCAATGAGAATACATGGACACAGGGAGGGTACTATCACACAGAGGGGCCTGTCAGGGGGTTGGGGGCGAGGGGAGGGATAGCATTAGGAGAAATATCTAATGTAGATGACAGGTTGATGGGTGCAGCAAACCACCGTGGCACGTGTATACCTATGTAACAAACCTGCACGTTCTGCACATGTATCTCAGAACTTAAAGTATAATTAAAAAAGAAAGAAAATTACTATGTGAATGTTTCACAATTCTTTCATAGTCCTTAAGTCTTCAGATGGCTACTATTCAACTGTGTAGATTTAGAAGGTGGCATATACATCATGGCATGGGGGAGGAATAACTTAATGTTAATTAAGAGTTCACAGTAATTAACATTTCTACATATTACACCTGAATTGCCCAAGTTGTTTCTTTTTCATTTTGGTTGACCCCACTCACAATGATCAATGGCATACATTTTATTTTAGTAAACCTCATTATCATTGAGTGACCTGTTGTGCCCTGTGATAGGTGTTAAGTATAAAACTGAGAATGAGGAATGATATGTGACTTCACAGAATTATAATGAAGTGTGGAAATAGTAGATACCACCGTAGAAGTAGAGGATGGAGGCTGTGTGGTATATAAGTTGAGAACGTAGACTTCAGAGACAACAGGAACCATCATTCTTTACTTTATGAGCCTGGACTAATTACTTGTATGTTCAAAAGTTCAGTCTCTACCTCTGTAAAAAGAAACATAATGCTATTTACTATCTGAATAAAATAAAACTGAAAATAAGCCAAAGCCAAATAACTTGTTTATTAATGAAGGAAGGCTTTTTCAAACAAAGTTACTCATAAAAGAAGACTGTAAAAATATTTCTAGCGAGTCACCTTTTAGTAAGAAGCTATCAAATCATACCAAGGAAGGAGGCAGGTGAGCATTTAGAAAGAATCACCGATATGCATTTTTTAAAAAAGAAAAAAATAAGAGCACTCCAAATGTACCGTTTTTCTTTCAAAAGATGAGGCATTAATCATGCTAAATATTTGACAACTAGGGAGCGGGATTAAGAAAAACAACATGAAGTAGAAGTATGAAGAACAAACATAAAGTAAACTTCTGGAAAAGTCCTAACTGATCAATTGTTGGTCTTAACTCTTCCTTCATGAATTTACTTATACATTCAAGGATATGTTGATCATTTGAGTAGCTGCTTATGAGAATATGGAGCTATAAAACATAATCAGAGAATTTAGACAGAAGTATTCACATTTTGGATGTGTTTATTAAATGTTTATAATCAGAAAGAAGAAAAATCCCTATTCTTATCATATTCATTATAGCACTATGGACAAGTGGAAGTAACTGAAAATTAGAAGTATCCCAATAGTAATGATGCAGGTGGGTAGGTGAGCCCCAGAGTTGGGGCTTAGCCTGGGAGGGTTCTTGGCTTTACCCAGGAAAGAATTCAAGGGCAAGCTGGTGGTAAGAGAAAGCAACTTTCATTGAACCAGTACTGCTCCTTGCAGTAGTGGCAGTGTGCCCTGATATAGAAGCATATTAGGCTGTTGGCAGCTGTACTTATACTCACTTTTAATTATATGTTAATTAAGAGGCACAGTATTCAGAACTTTCGGAAAGAGGGTTAGGAGTTCCAGAAACCATATAAGGTAACTTTCTAGCCATTGCCATGGCCTGCTGCCATGGTATTTGTAAACTGTCATGGTGCTGGTGGGTGTGTCTTTATGCTAATGAGCAGTGAGGGCACCTAAATGTCACTTTCATAGCCATCTGCTGGTTTTGGCCCACTTGTTTGCTACATCCTGTTTTGATCAGATCCTGCTTTGATAAACAGGGCCATGACTGGAAAACAGGTCCTGCCAGCCCCCTACCTCAGTAACACAACAGTTAAGGAAGATATAGCTCGGCAACCTAATGGGAAGCTATGCTGTCACAATCAACCTTTAAGCCAATCATTTAATGAACACCTATTATGAGTCAAACAGTGTGCTAGGAACTAAGTATCTAATAAAGACAGAGATAGAAGTAGACTTTGCTCCAAAGAGTTTAAAGTCTACTGTCAGACACAAATGGATATTAAATAAATAATTATACTCAGAAATATTTATTTTATGTTCTAGGAAGTGCTATTAAGGAAATAAGCAGGATACCATGGAGGAGAAAAGTCAAAAAGGGGCAATAGGGCTTACATAGTGCCAATTAGTGAAGGCTTTTCTGAAGAATGGTCAAGAATTAGCACAGGAGGGGTGTAACAGAGGGCTGCATTGTGGGAAAAGGGGAGGTGGCTGAGGAATTGAGTTTATGTGGAGAGATACAAATATATATCTATGCCGTGATTTCAACTGTGGATGAAAGAAAAACTAACATTAATTGAATGTGAATCTATGCTAGGCACCATGGTAAGTGCTTTTCATTTATTATCTTATTTAACCCTCAAACAATGCAGTGATGCATATTTTTACTAAATAGGTTAACTAACTAGATCAAAGTTACACAACCAGGATTCAAACCAAGAGAGTCTGAATGAAAGCCTTTGGTCTTAGTCACTATGCTATGGCGGTATACAAGTTTGAATAAGACTATGAAGATAATTTTGTTTATTGGGGAAGCAGGATTGCAGAGTGTATTCTTTAATGTTGATCGCTCTCAAAGGTGTTATAATATTTTGGCCAGAAAGAATAGATTTTGTTAATTAACATTTCCACTTTTCTATACTAAAGAGAAATGTTGAAGTACTCTTCCCCTCCAACAAAAAAGTGTTTTCTTTTTAAAAATAGGATTTAATTTCTTATAAAACTCTTAGGTGTTTAATTTTATCAAAAGAATAACACACATACATTCAAAAAGTACCAGCAGGGTGGTAATTAGTAACATAACTGTCCAAGAAGAAACAATGGTCCTGGCCGGGCGCGGTGGCTCATGCCTGTAATCCCAGCACTTTGGGAGGCCAAGGTGGGTGGATCACTTGAGGTCAAGAGTTCAAGACCAGCCTGGCCAACATGGTGAAACCCTGTCTCTACTAAAAATACAAAGAAAATTAGCTGGGCATCGTGGTGCACACCTGTAATCCCAGCTACTTGGGAAGCTGAGGCAGGAGAACCACTTGAACCTGGGAGGCGGAGGTTGCAGTGAGCTGAGATCGCGCCATTGCACTCCAGCCTGGATGACAGAGCGAAACTCTGTCTCAAAAAAAAAAAAAAAAAAAGAAAAAGAAACAATGGTCCTTTGCCCATTCTCCCAATTTTTTTTTCTACTTGTTTATAGTTGTTTCTAATGTCATTTACCTCCCATTTCCAAATCAAATGTTAGGACAGCTGTTTCTTGATTTTTAACCTTTAGATGGTATCTATTACTTTCCTTTTATTGAGGTTGAGAAATAATCTATTTTATAAAATCTTTGCTAGCTATAAACTCACACAGACTACCCCTCATTCTTCCAATATACTTATATCACCCTTTGAAATTAAATCAATACTTAGGGTTTACATTCCTATGACTATGCAAATATTCCTTACAGTTAAGCAGCACATTACATTATGGTTACACCTCGTTTCGTGAACAACTTTTAATTGTATAACAATAATGACAAAAACAAAACCCATTTTTGTCATCTTACATAGAATACAAAATGATACTTAAAAAAAAATGTTGTATAAGTAAGTAATACAGTAGCCTCCAGGGTACATACTATTAATTTTCTAAAAGTTAGTTTTAGATGTTCCTTCACTTATGAAAACATCCAGCTGTTAGAACCTTCGTTTGTATATTTCTATTAAATATATGATTTAAGTAACATTAATGCTCTTCCAGTCTCAATCTATTTTGAATTGAACTTTATCTCAGATTTGTCTCTATTTGATATTTCTTGTTTTTCTACAAAAATGTGTTGATCAAAGTTTAGTCTCATGTTTAATAAAGTTCCCAAGTAATTCATCATTGCCTTATTTTATAATCTAAAACCACTTGAAAGTTTTCTCTACAAAAAGCACCAGTAAGTTGAGACCAAAAAAAAAAAAAAAAAAAAAAAAAAAAAATTGAAAAGTAAGTTTTAAAGCTGAATCACAACAGTGGAGTGGTGTGTTCAGTATTTATCCCAATTGGTGACTGAGCTGAGTGTGAACAGACCTAGGTGGAGAGGCAAAGACCCTGCAACATCTGCAACCAATCCCATAAAAAGCGAAATGACAGGGACATTTAGTGATGGGATTGTTTCTTTGCCAACATTTTACTTAGAAAGATCTTTCAAGATTCTACTTAGAAATAAAAACAGCACAATGAGTATACCATTTCTGTGAGATGTAACACCCGGGTACTCTAAGTTATGTGAAGAATGTATTTAAGTATCTGCTTGAAATCTGGGACCATTATCAAACCATCCAGAGCTACCGACGCTGTTGCTTGATCTCTTCTTTCAGCCTTTTCCACCCACGAAAATTCTTTGCATTACTTGTGCATTGAATTTGCTAGTATCGAATGTCCATCAAGATAGTAATTTATGAAGTGAAAAAGCCTCTGCTCTAGACGTGATTTCTTCTCGCATGTATTCATTTTATTCTGGGTCTCAGGCCCCACCACTTTGTACTAGTCTCCCACACTTTGTCTTTAGGTCACTTGTGGAGATTGTGGAGAGTCCTAAAAGTAGTGTGCTTAACAAGGACTTTTGACAATAAAAACAATTAAGCAGGAAATTCAATATTTGCAATAAATCTCTTTGTTCCCTGGCCTTCAGATGTGATTGTGACGAGATTTTAGTACATATTCTATTGTTCGTGTGTCTAAATAATATAACATGTGCAGGACTAGTCTTCCCCTACATTTTCCTTCATAATGGCAAAACTGGCCTCACAGTAAACATTTCTGAGAAGTAGAAAACCAGCATATTGTTTACAGGACATTAACAAAATGAGATAGAGACAAAATAATGTTCGATATGTGGAATTAAAGCAATAGATTTGAGTACTGACAGAGACCTGACCTGAATTTTTCTAGTTACAAATGTGACCCTTTCCATCTGATTTGTAAAACCACACCACAATTTAAATTCCATAGATATATATATGTGTATATATATGTATGTTGATTATATTATCTATGACTCAATGTGTAAGTCTTGAAGGACTCTAGGCCCTTTATCTACCTATACAATTCAGATAATTCCAGCCTTTTCTCTTTGTTCCTGTTGAAAATTTTATGAAGATTAAAGTTCTGAAAAATATGAAGTCCCAAATTGTCCCGATTATCATCATCTGGGCACAATTAGAAGAGAATGTTCTCTGTCATTGTCTTGTTCCTCAACACCTGCGCATCGCCAGGAACTCTGGTGAGTTCCCTGTGCTCAGATGTGCTCAGTGTGTCAAGCCCACCAACCATCTCGTCGGTAGAACAGCTGTTCACTTCTTACCACCACAGCTCATTAAGTAGCAACCCTCATGTTCAAATGTATTTTGATCATGTCTAATGGGATCAAAAGAAAAGAAGGAATGTTTTAGTAAAAACACATACTCTCTGGTATTTTAATATTACATATTATATACTTGAATTATTTTACCCTGTGTATCCAACAAAAGGGTATGCATATTTATATGTACAGTACTTAATAACATGCCTTATATAAATGAAACTGTATTTGAACACAAATTCAAGTCTCTTTAGTTAGGAAGAGAGGAAGTGGTCCAATAAATCGCTAAAGTGAGTAAATTTCAGGTGTTCTTACCACAAAACAAACAAAAGCTATGTGAGAAGAAGGATGTGTTAATTTGCTTGACTATAGTGGTCATTTACATATATATATCAAAATATTATATTGTAGACCTTAAAGATTTACAGTAAAAAATTAAGACACATGGGTATTTAAAATAGCAATTATTTTAAGGTTTGGAAAAGTCTGAGAAGGGAATAGGGATGGAGGGATCATGAGGGAAAGCAGGAATCCAAAATCATGGCTAGCCCGGAAGCTTCAGTGGGAAGTCAGCCCAAGAGATACTTTTTTATGGAGATGCCTATTTTCAATCTCTTGTAATATTTGTATGTGTGTACATAAATGTGTATGTGTATATGCATTTGTGTGTTAAGAGACAAATATGTTAACCTTTAATATATTAGTATTATTGTCAAATCACAAAGAGCTACCGAATGAAATAGTAGCTTTTTACTTAAAGGAATCGGCAATACTTTTGTATTTCACTTAGTTATATTGAATTTCACATGATATGTTGAACTATGTATGGAAGAAAATCATCCTATATTTGACATACTTCAATGTTTTATTCTCTAAGATGTAAATTTACATGCATTTTCCCAGTGTCTGATGACTGAACATTCCCCTACTAGGGCTGGAGTAGAAGGAGCCACTTGCGTAGGGTGTGCAATTTAAAGAAATACAAAAAAAGTCAGCAATCAAGATTTTCCCTTTTGCCTTAGTCTCCAGTATGACTGTACATGGGACTGTTTCTAATTCTGCCTTTAAGTAAATTTTGATATTTTCTTCATTGTAAAATTTTTTCATTAATATTTATTTTTTAAAAAGTATTATTTAAAAATATAATTTATCTTGATTACTAAGTTTTTGGTCCCTCTTAAATTATGAGCTCCTAGAAATGCTTTACTTGTCTAACATTAATTCCAGCCCCCTTCCTAAAAAGATAAATGTCTTTATAATAAAATGCAGCAACATCTCAGTTAACTCAAATAATAGAAAAACAGTTTGTTCTGATGACATATTTTTTTTTAACTGCATGTTCATCTGCTGAAATAGTAAAATTGCCTGTAAGAGAGGGGATTTATGATTACCCTCCCATACAATTGCTAAAGGGATTTTTATCCATAGAACACTTGTTCATTTGTGCAAAGTTTTATGAGTTGATCTCTCAGCCTTGTACTTAAAAAAATATTTTCCTAACCACAAAATTGTAATCTAGTAACCAGATGTTAACTACAATGTCAGTGCTTTTGAAATATGCTACACTTAAAAAAATGGAGAGGACTTCCTGTTGCAGCTCCAACACTTACGGAGCTTGGAAATTGTCACTCTTATCCTTATGACAAGGAAAAAACTAAACAAATGAAAATCAATGACTTTTTTTTTTTTTTTTTGCACCCAACAGAGAATTACGATTGCAGGGCAAACTGCCACCCTAAAATCTAAAGAGACAGACAAATTTGGAGAAATATAGCTGAGATCATTTTACCTGGGATAGAAGTCACTGGAGGTGTAATCTGGTAGGCACACTTAAGTGGTGATGCTGAATTTAGACAGGATTGATAATGAATAACTGCTGGAGGCTACAGTCCACTTACATTCACATTTCATGGGTTTTTATATGAAAAAAATGCCAGCAGGTTCTCATAATAGTATTCAAGAAAAATCACCTCGTGTCTTTAGCATGAGAAGATAAAAATAAGTACTTTGAAATATGCCCAATGTGTTCTCCATGACAAAGGCCCACTCTCGAGTGAAAAAAAAGAGTTCACCAGAGCCTAATCTCACACAGGTAAAAGAGTAATCATCCAACTCCAGCCCACTCCAACCTTTCTGTTGCATCTAGGAAGGGGAGAAAAAAATAGTAAGAAATATTTGTGAAAATAACAGCAGAGGGACATAAAGAGACTGAGATAACATTATAAGAATATAGAATGCCTCTCCTTTGCCACTCCTTACCACCACATTAACAGCGCTTTTTATAATAAAAGTAGATAAAGCTGTCAGACTCCACTTAAGGAGGAGTCTCTAGGGAAATCTAAATACAGCAGGGGAGATAACCCATGGACACCAGAGGAATATTAGTTTCAGACACCTACAGCCACAGGAAACAATAAATATAACCTATTCTATAGCCACATAAACATAAAATATCTCACTAAAGGCCTATTTATCTCAGTTTTCTTTTGCTCGATACACTATACAGAGTTTTCTATGAAAAATTACAAAGCATGCTTAAAAAATTACAAGTCTGCAGATGCCAAAGCAAGCATCAGAATTGGACTTGGAAATGGAAGAGATTTTGGAATTTTCAGACAAGGATTTAAAAATCACTATAATTAACATGCTAATAGTTTTAATGAAGAGAGTAGACTACATGCAACAATAGATTGGTAGTATAAGCACAGAGATGAAAACTGTAAGACAGAATGAAAATAAAATGCTAGAATTTAAAACCACAGTCATAGAAATGAAGAATGCCTTTGATGGACTCAGTAAGATGAACTTGGCCGAAAGAATCAGTGAATGTGAAGCAATACCATTACAAACTGTCCAGACTAAAATGTAAATAGAAAAAAGAATGAAAACACAGAACCTAATATCCAAGAACTGTGGAACATTTTTAAAAGATATGACATACATGTAATTGCAATACTAAAAGAAGAAAAAATGAGCAGAAGTAATATTTGAAGCAATAATTGTTAGGTGAGAATTTTATAAAATTAATGTGTGTATATATATCCACATTAGTGTGTATATGTATATTATATATATGTGTACATGTGTGTATATATATTTTATATATATATATATCTCCAAGCTTACCATATCCAAACAAAAGAAAACCAAAGCAAAAGAAAACTTTGAAAAAAGCCAGAGGCAAAACATTGTATCTATAAAGAAAAAATACAAATATTATATGTTACATTTTATCAGAAACTTTGCAAATGAGAAGAAAGTGGGTGAAGTATTTAAAGTGTTGAAATAAAAGCAACAATTTTATATTCAGAGAAATTAATCTTCAAAAATGAAGAAAATGTAAAAATTTTCTACATAATTAAGAAAAGCTTTGGAGAAGGAATGAATGAAAATAAAGTAAAATCTTTGTTTATCTTATTCTTAATTGATAAGAGATATTTACTTAAAATAATAAGAATGTATTATGTGACTATAGCATGTGATAAAGTAAAATTAATGGCAGCAACTTTATAAGTAATTAGATGGAGAACTTTGAAATACTTTACAGCACCTGCAAAATTCATGAAGCAGTATAAACTTATTTGAAAGAAAACTTAGGTTAGTTATAAAATGTATATTGCAAACTTTAGGGCAAACAATAAGGTTTTTTAAAAGCAACATATAACTGAAATGCTAAGAGAAGAGAGAAAATAGAATTACATATACTGAATTAAAATCAGACAAGCCAGACAAAAGAAGGTGAATAAAGTTTGGGTGCGCTGGCTCAGGCCTGTAATCCCAGCACTTTGGGAGGCCAAGGTGGGCAGATCACCTGAGGTCAGGAGTTCAAGACCAGCCTGCCCAACATGGTAAAACCATGTCTCTACAAAAAATTAGCCAGGCGTAGAGGCGGGCGCCTGTAATCTCAGCTACTCGGGAAGCTGAGGCAGGAAAATCACTTGAAACCCGGATGCAGAGGTTGCAGTGAGCTGAGATTGTGCCATTGCACTCCAACCTGGGTGACAAGAGCGAAATTCCGTCTCAAAAAAAAGAAGGTGAATAAAAAAACAGGAAAAGCAATGAATAAAATACAGTTACAAATATGGTAGATATTAACCCAACTATCAATCATCACTTTGTCAGTGGTCTCAATACTTCAATTAAAGACAGGTTGCTAGAGTGGATTGGAATAAAAAAGACCCTACTATAAATTTTCTACAAGAAACCCTCTTTAAATAGAAAGACACAGGTTTAATCTAAAGAGGTGGAAGAAAGATGTATCATACAAACACGAATCAAAAGCAAGTTGGTGTAGCTGTGTTAATTTCAGACAAAGCGGATTTCTGGGCAAGAAAAATTATAAGAGAAAAAAGAGAGATTACATGTTGATGAAGGGATCAATTCTCTAAGAAGACAAATCCTTAATCTGTATGTGCCTAATAACACAGACTCAAAATACATGAAGCAAAAACTGATAGAACTGCAAAGAAAAATAGACAAATCTATTACTATAGCTGAAGAATACAATACCCTTCTTTTATTAACATATATATATCAAGCAGGCAGAGAATCAGTAGGATGCAGTTGCTCTCAATAGCATTATAATTAGCATATTCTAATTGACATTTATAGAATTCTCCATCCAGCGACGGCACAGTATATATTCTTCTCACATTCACATGGAACATGCAACAAGACAGACCCCATTCTAGCTCATAAACACACCGTAACTAGTTTAAAAAAAAAAAAACAGGAATTATGCAGAATATGTTCTCCGACCACAATTAAATCAAACTACAAATCAGTAACAGAATGGTATTTGGAAAATTTCCAAATATTTGAACATTAAACAAAGAACTTCTAAAGAAAAGATGGGTAAAAGAAGTCTCTGGATAGATTTTTTTTAAAAAATTGAACCAGATGAAAATTAAAACACAACTTATCAAAATATGTGGAATGCATTGATAGCATTATTTGGAGGGAAAATTACATTATTAAATGCTTATATTAGGAAAAAAAGCTGAGGTGATGGTGATGTTAATTTGCTTTATTGTGGTGATATTTTACAGTGGATATGTATATCAAATCACCAATCGTATACCTTAAGCATATACAATTTTTACTAGTCAAATATACCTCAATAAAATTTTTAAAAGGAATGATAATAAAAAAGGCAAGAAAATCTAAAATCAATAATCTAAGCTTCCATCTTAGAGAATTACAGAAAGAAGAAATAATTTATGCTTGAAACAACTATAAAAAATCATAAAAATTAGAGTAGAAAGCTCTATTGTAGAACAAAAACCCTCCTGGAACTTACAGGCAGTTACAGCAAGGTTGTAGGATGTGGGTTGATAGACAAATGTCAGTTGCTTTCTTACATACCAGCAATGGATAACTGAAACTTGGAATTAGAAACATAACACCATTTATATTAGCACCGGAAAACACTTTGATCTAAGTTTAATAAAATACGTACAAGATCTTTATGAGGAAAGCCACAAAATTCTGATGAAAGAAAAAATTCTGATAAAAAAGACCTAAATAGGCCGGGCGCGGTGGCTCACGCCTGTTATCCTAGCACTTTGGAGGTCGAGGCGGGTGGATCACCAGGTCAGGAGATCAAGACCATCCTGGCTAACAAGGTGAAACCCATCTCTACTAAAAAAATACAAAAATTAGCCAGGCGTGGTGGCGGGCACCTGTAGTCCCAGCTACTCGGGAGGCTGAGGCAGGAGAATGGCGTGAACCCGGGGGGCGGAGCTTGCAGTGAACCAAGATCGCGCCACTCACTCCAGCCTGGAAGACAGAACGAGACTCTGTCTCGGGGGAAAAAAAAAAAAAAAAGACCTAAATAAATGGAAAGCAATTCCATGGTTCATAGACATGAAGGCTCAATTTTGTCAACATGTTAGTTATCAATTTTATGTATAAATTCAACACAGTCCCAGTCAAAATACTAGCAAGTTACTTTGTGAAAATCAACAAACTACAAGAAAGCTGTAGTAATCAAGACAGTGTATTACGGGTGAAATAATAGACGAATAGAGCAATGCAATGGAATAAAGTGCCAAGACATAGACCCATATAAATATGGTCAATTGATCTTTGGTCAAAAAGCAAATCAATTTAACAGAGAAAGTACTTTTTTAAAATGGAAATATTTATTTGAATATTTCTTAGAGGTTTCAGGTATTTATAAAAATATTTGATTACAAAAGGAGAAAAAAGTTGGTTCTAAAGTGCAACCCAATAAGATGCCAAGTAACAACCGTAAAACACTTAAATATTTAATAGAATATAAGTTGCAAGGTGCTTGGATCAAACCAGTATATCTCCTCTTCTTTCTTTTTTTTTTTTTTTTTTTTTTTTTGAGACGGAGTGCAGTGGCCGGATCTCAGCTCACTGCAAGCTCCGCCCCCCGGGTTCCCGCCATTCTCCTGCCTCAGCCTCCCGAGTAGCTGGGACTACAGGTGCCGCCACCTCGCCCGGCTAGTTTTTTGTATTTTTAGTAGAGACAGGGTTTCACCGTGTTCGCCAGGATGGTCTCGCTCTCCTGACCTCGTGATCCACCCGCCTCGGCCTCCCAAAGTGCTGGGATTACAGGCGTGAGCCACCGCGCCCGGCCTCCTCTTCTTAAACAGATTAATTTTCGTATATTTCTCAATTTAAAACTATAGTTTCCGTGCATTGAAAGCACAAGATATGGGTGAAACCTGGAGGGAACTTATTCAGTTCTTGCCAAATAGCGGATAAACTGGTAAAACTAAATTATAATGGACCTAATCTCCAAGTTGTCACAGCTGGTATGGTTTTCCTTGAGCTGTATTCATGTTCAAACCTGGCATTAGTCTTTACATAGCTATAAATCAAACTTTCAAAGTAACTCTTGAACTTTTGTACTTTGACATCATTAAAACTACTCTGAATGTCATTCTTCCCAGATAGAAGATATTGAATTTAAAAAATTACTTTACGCTGCGACTTTTTTTTTTTTTTTAGACAGAGTCTCGCTTTGTTGCCCAGGCTGGAGTGCAGTGGCCGGATCTCGGCTCCCTACAAGCTCCGCCTCCCGGGTTCCCGCCATTCTCCTGCCTCAGCCTCCCGAGTAGCTGGGACTACAGGTGCCGCCACCTCGCCCGGCTAGTTTTTTGTATTTTTTAGTAGAGACGGGGTTTCACCTGTTAGCCAGGAAGGTCTCGATCTCCTGACCTCATGATCTGCCCACCTCGGCCTCCCAAAGTGCTGTGATTACAGGGGTGAGCCACCGCACCCCACCGATGCTGGGACTTTCTTTGAAGGAGGAAAGCAACAATTATCCTACATTTTAGTAAACACAGGCACTTATTTATTTGAAAAATACTCCTAACTAAAACTATGCAACTTGAGATCAGTTGGCCACAGTGAAACCTAAATAACATGCAGGACTTTCCTTGCATATTCAAATAATGCTGTAGGCCTATCATCATACTGATCACTGGGGTCCAGAAACCAATGGAACAGGACATTAGCAAATGAGTTAAAGACTTCAGAAAAAAAAAAAATGCTACAATTTATAACAACCTACAGATAATACATTTGATACATTTGCAAACTTGAACACCTTAAAACTTTTAAACACATATTTGAACAGTGGACTAAAGGAAATGTAATGTTTCATTTTCTGAAAACACCAGATGCTTTGTAGTTGATTATTTAGAGGTCTTTGTGATAGGTAGTGAACATCAGCAAAACGTGATCTGTTCAGCCCTAAATGTAGGAATTGGGAAATGAAGTTGTCACTGTTCCTTAGCCTTTTAAATCAGTAGGGCAGGGGGCGAAAAGAGGATTCTGAGGATGCCCAGTAATACACACGCCCTGGGTTAATGACACGTGTTTCCCCGCAAAGCCAAATTGTATTTACTGTGGTACCAGTGTATCTCAAACAGAATTTGAGTTCACCAGAGTTCAGGATTGTTTTCCAGATGCTGCCTTTGCTACCCTGCAGCCAAACACCCCGCACACTTCTTTGCTTATTGGATGAATACGTATTGCAGGCTGTTTAGCAGGAATGTGTGGAATTAGAGATGGTACCCATCTCCCAGGTTCAGTTTCTTAGGCACTATGGCAAAGTTTCAAAACATGAAAGCATAAAATCCAATTTAGAAAAAACGGCTAAGATAGGAAATTTTATGTTAGCTGTACTTTATCACAATTTTTAAAAATCAAAGTTGTATGTTCAAAGGCACCATGTTGGGTGGTATAAAGTAGTAGCTAACGTTGTTCTTCCCATCTACATGGGCATACATCCATCACACATATGGTAAAGTGCATTATGTTGTATCAACTACTGCAGCTCTGCTAGCTTCCTCTGTCTTCCTTCTCAAAGCAGGGTTTTGTGTGAGAGCTGATTTCTAAAATCCTTTCTAGCTGTGTCTATCATTCTTTGAGTCACAGATAACAACACATTTTTCCAAGACAATGTGGGCCATGTTTATTCAGGGAGAAGTCTTATTTTTTGAATGTTTAATTTGTTCACAACCTAGACGTTGGTTATTATACATTGATACTCTTTAAAAATCCTATCCTTAAACAAAATTAGACCTTTTGTAGACTTTGAAGACCAGTCTTGCTCAAAATCGCTTGATGTTACCATCTAGTAGTCAACAGCTTTGTTGAGGCACAATTGCCATATTTGTATATAAAATTTCAATTGCCCAGTGAATCAAAATTTTTAATGCAATATTCTTTAATAAAATGGCATACAAAAACATTAAGAGTGCTAGTATTAGTGGGTAACATAGGTCACATGAGCAATATAAGGACATCGTTAGGTGTGTCAAAATAAAGAAAAATTTATTCATAGTTGGATACTCATTGGAATCAAGGTCAATGGTTTAGTGTTAAACTGAAGGAACACAGTTAAAGACTATACAAGATAATCTACAAATTCATTCCTGAATATGATATCTAAAATTTAAGATGCTAAAGTAGCGATTTTTCTACTATATTTTAGTTCTCTCGGAATACAGCCCCCTTTTTGACTTTGAAGTCTTTAGTTCAAATTTCTCACATCTCGTTTGAGATGTGTTTTTAGGAATATATTATTCAACAAAGTCCAGCACTTATTGAATGGGCAACAAGAATAATATCGCTCAGATTAAAAGACATATAAAATACGGTGGTATTTTAGGTCGGGGGCAGTGGCTCACACCTGTAATCCCAGCGTTTTGGGAGGCCGAGGCGGGTGGGTCACCTGACAGCAGGAGTTCAAGACCAGCCTGACCAACATGATGAAACCCCATCTCTACTAAAAATTCAAAAAATTAGCTGGGCATGGTGGTGTGTGCCTGTAGTCTCAGCTACTCAGGAGGCTGTGACAGGAGAATTGGTTGAACCCGGGAGGCAGAGGTTGGAGTGCGCTGAGACTGCACTCCAGCCTGGGCTGCAGAGAGATAGACTACATCTCAAAAGAAGAAAAAAAAAAAGATGGTATTTTATATTTTTATCTGATGTCTTTTCATTATAATTTTCTGCTTACCAGTTAAAGATGTGTTTATCCCACATAGTGGGTATGCACTTGTGACTTGTTCAAGTATTGGCTATAAAAATAGCCCTACTCTCATATGACTTTTGAAGTGAAAGGATAGGGAATTTAATCAGCACCAATAAATGTCTGCAAATACAACTACAAACACATATGAGGATGGGAAGAAGTATGCTATAGAATCGGGAGGATGGGGAGTTGTTTTTCTTGAAAAGATGGATTTACACATTTCAGTGGGGCAGAAGAATGCTGGGAAAGTGAGTGGATTAGGTAAAGACTTAGAGACTTAGATGGGATGATAAAAATCAAGTTTCATTAAAGTAGGATGCTCAGTTGGGAGTAGAAAGAGTGGATTTGCAGTGAAATGCTGAAGACCATTGTGAACAAATTATATATGATGAGGAAGATGAAAGATGACAGAGACATGAATAGGGACATTATTAAGTAACAATTGGAAAAGAACTTTAGCAATGCTAAATTCTGTCAAATCTTCTTTCTGTTTCTCTTTCACAGACTATTTACTTTGGCCTTGCCACATTTGCTCTGATTCGATGTTTTCAGCTCCTGCACTAGCTGTCTCTGTAGCCTTTCAAATGGCTGCTCTTCCAAAATTTTCTCTTGCTTCAATCCATTTTATAGGGCTATGAGGTTAATCTTCCAAAAACAGCATTCATAGTGTTAATTTTCTCCTGCGAAAGCTTCAGTGTTTCCCTAAGACAGACTATGTATCCCTCAAATCTAAAACCTGTACTCAAAAACTCAAGTGCTCTCCATTTGTATCCTAGTTTCCTATGTTTTATATTCCTCAAAACCTTTACTGAAATGTATTGTTTTACCCTGCTATTATTTCCACTTGGAATAACAATGCTTAATATTAAATGCTTACGTGAAGAATATATTTATTCATTCATTTATGGTATATTTGCTTAACACAGTGCAGTTGATTCTTCTTTGAGATTCTGCAGAAGTTTACCTTTCTCTATGATGTCTTCTCCTTCATTCTCCCAGAAACAACCCTTTCAGTAACAGAGTTTGCATGGGTTATATTCCACTGGTTGCATGCAATTGCCACCTACTTTTCTAGGTAATATTGGAGGTTCTACAAGAACAGAGACTATGCATTGTTCAAATTTGCATCCCCCACAATGCCTTGCATAATGCTTTGCTGAAATATGTGTGAACTGAAGCAATGAAATAAATAGTTTTCCTAACGTAAGTTTTCTACAGAGGAACACCACTGACTAACTAACAAGAGATAAAGAAAAGCCCAGTCAAAATTAGAGAACTGTAACATCAAAAACAAAATTTCCCCATCACAATTTCATCTTTAGCAGCTCTAAGTTGCTTTTTATTTTTATTGCTTTAATTGACAAATAGTAATTGTGTATGTTTGTGGGGTAAATTTGATGTTTTGATCTATTTACATATTGTAGAAAAATTCAATTAAGCTAATTAACACATCCATCACATCACCAAATTATTATGGTTCTGTGGCGAGAACATTAACAATTTATTACTTTAAAAATTTTGAAATATAGGCTGGGTGCAGTGGCTCGCGTCTGTAATCCCAGCACTTTGGGAGGCCGAGGTGGGCGGATCATGAGGTCAGGAGATCGAGACCATCCTGGCTAACACGATGAAATCTCATCTCTACTAAAAATACAAAAAATTAGCCGGGCAAGCTGATGGGCGCCTGTAGTCCCAGCTACTTGGGAGCCTGAGGCAGGAGAATGGTGTGAACCTGGGAGGCGGAGCTTGCAGTGAGCGGAGATGGCACCACTGCACTCCAGCCTGGGCGACAGAGCGAGACTCTGTCTCAAAAAATAATAATAAATAATAAAAATAAATAAATAACATTTTGAAATATCTAATGCATTATTATTAACTGTGGTCACCCTGCAGTGCAACAGATCACTAAAAGTTATTCAATCAATTTAATGGAAACTTTGTACCCTATGACTGACACTTTCCCTTTTGTAATCTTTTCCCCTCCTTCTAGCCTCTGGTAATTACCTTTCTACTCTCTGTTTCTATGAAATTGCTTTTGTAAATTCCACATATAACTGAGATCTTACAGTATTTGTCTTTCTGTGTATTTCATTTAAGATAATGTTTTCCAGTTCTATGTATGTTGCCATAAATGATAGCATCTGCCTCCTGTTAAACACTAAATAATATTCCATTGTGTATATATACCACATTATCTTTTCATCTGTTGATGAACACATAGGTTGCTTCCTTATCTTGGCTACTGTGAAAGATACTGAAATGAATATGAGAGTGGAAACATCTCTTTGACATGTCTATTTAGATTCTTTTGGATATATACCTAGAAGTGGGATAACTGGATCATATGATAATTATTTTAGCTTTTTGAAGAACTTACATTTTCCAAAATGGCTATACTAATTTACATGACCACCAATAGTGTGTAAGTGTTCCCTTTTCTCCACATCCTTACTAATACTTTTTATCATTCATCTTCCTGATAACAGCCATTCACCATGATCAAGAGGAATTTATCCCAGGGATGCAAGAATGGCTCAACTTACATAAGTCAATAAATGTGATACATCATATTAACAAAATGAAAGACAAAAACCACATGATAATCTCAATAACTACAAAAAGAGAATTTAGTAAAATTCAACATTCATTCATATAAACGTTTTCACAAAATAGGCATAGAAGGAATATACTTTAACACATAAGGCTATACATGACAAGCCCAGAACTATCACCATAGTGGTGAAAAGTTGAAAGCTTTTCCTACAAAGATCAGGAACAAGACAAGAATGCCCACTCCCACCACTTCTATTCAACATAGAACTGGAAGTTCCATCAAGAGCAATTAGGCAAGAAAACAAAAATAATAAAAGGCATCCATATATCAATGGAAGAAGTGAAATTGTCTGTTTGGTGATGACATGATCTTCTACACAGAAATCCCTACAAGCACCACCAGAAAGCTGTCAGAATTAATAAACAAATTCATCAAAGTTTCAGGTTACAAAATCAACACCAGAAAAGTTAGCATTTCCATACGCTAACAACAAACTATCTGAAAAATAAGTTAAGAAAATAATACCATTTAAAATAGTACCAAAAAATAAAATAAGAGTAAATTTAACCAAGGAGGTGAAAAATCTGTACACTCAAAACCATAAAATATTGATGAAAGTAATTGAGTAGGACACAAATAAATGGAAAGCTATCCTGTGTTCATGGATTAGCATAATTGATATTGTTAAAATATCCATACTACCCAAAGCAATCTACAGATTCAATGAAATTCGTATCAAAATTCCAATGTCATTTTTCACAGAAACAGAAAAAGCAATCTTAAAATTGGTATGGAACCAGAAAAGATCCCAATTAGCTAGAGGAATCTTGAGAAAAAGAACAAAGTTGAAGGCATCACACTTCCCAATTGTAAAACATATTATAAAGCTATTGTAATCAAAACTGTGTGGTATTGGCATTAAAAACAGACACATGAACCAATGGAACAGGATAGAAAGCCCAGAAATAAACTCAAGTAATTATGGTCAATATATCTTTGACAAAGGTGTAACAACCCTACTTTGAAAACATACTTGTTTTTCAATGACTGAGACCAAAAATTTAAATACTAACTTGTTAATAATTTTTCTCTATTTTTATTATTTTCCCTGAATTTATTTTTTAAAAATATTAATATGTTGCTACAATTCACCAATAGTACTTGGAGTTTTATTTTTTTCTTTAACAAAATTTTCTATCAGAAAAAAAAGATTTTTAGAACATTATAAACTATCAATATATATTCCAACTATGAAACATTTCTTGCTGTGTTAGTTTTGTTCTAGGATTCATAATTGGTGAACTTGATTTAAGATCAAAGAGTAAAAGAAAAATCATGTAAACCCCTCCAAGAGCAATATCATATCCAGACTAACCTGTTGTTTTGGTTCTTTCACAAACTTTTAAAAGAATCATATGCATGATGTGGTTTGGAATGAAAACTGGTGTAAATGCGCATTCCAGGGGAAATTCTGCTGCAGACTTATTTGTCCTTGCTCAATTAATTTTTATTTATTGTCCTATAAATTTACAAAATTCTCAAAAACCATGTGTAATAAAATCTAATTATAGAGTAACATGTTATTATGGAAAACATGGTAAACCAAAACTGAAATGTTTGCAGAGTCCAAGAAGATTATACTTCATGTTATTCATACACGTAATGGTCTATGCCTTGTATAATAGTAATTTTTGTACACGTGTAGCTCATCTGCTTGTCAATTATGTGTTTCAAAAATTTGAATTTCCTTTACAGAAAGGATCTTTACAAAAAAAATTTTTTATCTCTCACAAATACTGATGGTGTGCCTTGCACACAGTAAAAAAGGTCAATACCGGTTGCTTAGCATGTAGGTTAGGGTATAATGCGAATAACTTTTACAAGTGGGTAGTTACAAAGCTACTACTGTTGATAAGACTAGCTGGATACTAAAGAAAATTTATAAAATTTCTGTTCACTTCTTTACTCCACCAATGTTTCACAGAATCTACACAGCAAGATTTCTCTCAAGAGACACTGGAGAGGTAATGAAGGGAGAGTACTAGAGGAGGTGGGGCCTACTCTAAAAGGTTTACTAAGAGTGGGTCCTAGAGAGCTAGACCTGGAAAGGAGAATTTGAGAGATGTTAATGGCAAAAAGCCCAGAGACAATGGAAAAGAATTCAAAGCAAAAGCAGAAGCAGAGAGATTTACAAGAGTTGCCTGCGGAATTGGAGTGCATGCCCTGCAACAGTTTTTATCAGAATGGACTCCCCTACTAAAGCCAGAATAATGGCCCACATTTACTTATCAGAGTTTTTTGCAGGTAAGTTGATTCTCTAGTTTAGCTGACAGATGCCAGTGAATAAAATTTGAAGAGTACTGCTAATGTAAGAATGGAAATTGTCACAGGGTTTCTTGATGTATTCTAAACAAGCTAAATACAAAGACAGAACATATAATGAGATGTGGACAGAGCTTTTTATGGTCGGCGCCACATGAGATTTTTTTCCTTTACCACTAGAGCTGGGCCAAAGTTTAAATTATAATAAATCATCAGGGCAAAAAATGATTTAGGGCTTTCCATTTGGACTGTATATTTTTCTATGATGTTTATTGAAGTTTCTTAAGGATGACTCAATGAATTTTTTTTTTTTTTTTTTGAGACGGGGTCTCGCTCTGTCGCCCAGGCTGGAGTGCAGTGGCCAGATCTCGGCTCACTGTAACCTCCACCTCCCGGGTTCACGCCATTCTCCTGCCTCAGCCTCCCGAGTAGCTGGGACTACAGGCGCCGCCACCGCGCTCGGCTAATTTGTGTGTGTGTGTTTTTAGTAAAGACGGGGTTTCACCGTGTTAGCCAGGATGGTCTCAATCTCCTGACCTCGTGATCCGCCCGTCTCAGCCTCCCAAAGTGCTGGGATTACAGGTGTGAGCCACAGCGCCTGGCAGCATATTTCTTTATACTTACCTGTCTACTTTTAAACTCCTTTCATTCTTAAATGGGTTAGCAGCATAAACTGCTATCTCTTTTGATCCTCACAAATATACTCAAATTCTCTGTGCCTCACTTTCTTAATTTCTAAAATGGGGATGGTGATAATGCTCGAGCCACAGTATTGTTTTGAGGATTGTGAAATAAATTAACATCTGCAAAAACACTTAAAATAATGCTTAACATGTAAAACACACTCAATATACTTTAGTTTTTATTAGCAGTGCCAAACTAAAACTTTAAGTTATTTCTTTTTTGTTTCTTATTAATTTTATTACCTTTTATTTTTAAGTATATGAGAAAGTCATGGGTAGATGCTCAATGTAAAAAATTCAGATATTACAAATAAAATACATGCTCTCTTGAACACCAGTCCTTTCCGTGTAACCATTATCAGTTGACTATGTAATTTTCTGTATAGGTTTCACTATATATACACACACACACACACAGAGAACACACACACATATATGTAGTACATATACTATATCTAATTTTTAGTAGATAGTAGATGTAATTTTCAAAATTAACCAGAAAGTTATAGAACAAAAAAGCCTGAACATGTATTGATACAAAAATTTAATAGTAAATAATTTGCTAAGGAAATAAAAATACTATAATATATAATATTTAATGTATGTTTATAGGCATATCATATTGTATGTCAGATTAAGTCTACAATATTCATTTTTTGACTCAAAAAATTGGGTTGTGTTTTTTGAAGTCAAGAAATAAACATAGAACATTCTTTTCTATCACATATATTGCATTGTATTATATCCTATATAATAATTACCTCTATTGGACACTTAGATTATTTTCTGTAAATTATTTTCCATTTTTTCCCACTAAAACTAAAGATGAAATAAATTTATCTATTATTGCCAGTGGTTTTGTAGGATAGCTATTTAAAAAATGAAAGAAAATTGTTGGTTTAGATAATATGATTTTCAAAAAAATTATATACTTTCAAATAATCTTGGATCAATAACTTAATAAAATTAAATACTCTTGAGTAGTCCATTAGTATGCTAGTTTCTAGTCACCCTCCAATATTGATGTTACTGAATGCAAATTTGTCAATCAGATGAGTAAAAACGTTTGGCGCAATAAACATACATGTGCCATGTGTCTTTATAGCAGCATGATTTATAATCCTTTGGGTATATACCCAGTAATGGGATGGCTGGGTCAAATGGTATTTCTAGTTCTAGATCCTT
>NW_012100965.1:81932-99086 GCF_000951045.1 Mandrillus leucophaeus
ATGGGTGCAGCACACCAACATGGCACACGTATACATATGTAACAAACCTGCATGTTGTGCACATGTACCCTAGAACATAAAGTATAATAAAAAAAAAAAGTTTGGCATTGTGGATTTAATTTTAAATTATTCTGGTTACTAGTGAGGACTGGCATCTTTTAAAATGCTTATCAACTATTTCTATTTATCCTTTGCCAGTTGTGTATTCACAGACTGTGCCTCTTTCTATTACATGTTTGTCTTTTCCTTATTGAGTTATAAATGCTCCAATGCAATGTTATTAATAATGTATTACCTGTTTTTTCCTTTGTATGTTACAGATTTTTTTCTCATCAACTTTTTCTGTTTTTTAAATTTGTTTGTAGTGTCTTTTGTTATTTAGAATTTTAAATTCTGATGTTTTCCAAGTTATCAAAGAGCTCATTTAATAAATCAACTTTACTTTTTTTCTCTTTTAAAATGTTTTATTATTAAATCCTTCTATTTTCTTGGAAGCATTGCTATTTTTCAGATTTCTTTGACTAAAATATTGTTCTGTTTTTATTTTTTATCAAAAAATTTTTTTAATAATTAAAATTATCAGACCATATTATCCACTTTGCCGGTATTCCATAGGTTTTGATATTAAATAGTTTCTTGTTCATGAATTTCTGCATTACTTATAACTTTCATTTTAAAAATTTCCTTAGAACATTGGTTATTATTAAATTTTCTTTAAACAAATTTTAGGCATTTTGTTGCATCTTTTCCTGTTACTTTTGAAATTATACAATTATGGTCCTTGAAGAGTATTATTTCTGCATTTGAGGATTTATTGAGATTTCTTTTGTGATCTAATGCATAAAATTTATTTTGTTGTGTTTGCTTCATTTTTAGAATGTTTTCTGTATGACTGGAAAGAATATATATTATTAATATGCTAAGAGCCACAAATATTCATACAATTACATATGTTTACATTACACTGGTAAATTTTTTTTACTAATCAACTATTTTATATGCTTTATCTGGAAATGGTGTATTAAAGTTTCCTATTACAACTATCATGCTAATTTCTTCCTTCTACATATGATTTGCTTCTTTTCTTTGGTCCTTTTCAATAGATTTTATGTTTTCACAGCATTTTTAGGTTCACAGCAAAATTGAGCAGAAGGTACAGAGAGTTCCTGTATACCTCAGCCCGCACACACATACAGCCTCCCCCACTATCAGCATCTTGCACCAAAGTGGTGCATTTGTTACAACTGATAAAACATGAACGCATTAATATCACACCAAGTCCATATTTACATTAGTGTTCTCTCTTAGTGGTGTACAACCTATGGGTTTTGACAAATGCATCATGACATGTTTTCACGATTACAGCATCATACAGAATAGCATCACTGCCCTAAATATCTTCTGTGCTTCCCCTTTTATCCCTCTCTTCCTTTATCCTTGGCAACTACTGATTTCTTTTTACTGTCTCCATAATTTGGCCTTTCCCACAATGTCATATAGTAGAATCATACAGTATGTAGCCTTTTCACATGGGCTTCTTTCACTTAGTAATGTGCATTTAAGGTTCCTCCACGTCTTTCCATGAATTGATAATTCATTTCTTTTTTTTTTTTTTTTCTGAGAGGGAGTTTCACTCTGGTTGCCCAGGCTGGAGTGTAGTGGCACGATCTTGGCTCACTGCAACCTCTGCCTCCCAGGTTCAAGCAGTTCTCCTGCCTCAGCTTCCCGAGTAGGCTGGGATTACAGGATCCCCCCTCTCCTACCACGCCTGGCTAATTTTTTGTATTTTCAGTAGAGACGGGGTTTCATCATGTTGGCTCCTGACCTCAGGTGATCCACCCACCTCGGCCTCCCAAAGTACTGGGATTACAGGCGTGAGCCACTGCACCTGGCTGATAATTCACTTCTTATTAGTGCTGAAGAGTATTCCATTGTCTGGATTTACCACACTTTATTCATCCATTCACCCACTGGAAGACATCTTGGTTACTTCCACATTTTGGCAATGATGAATAAAGTTGCTATAAACATCCATGTGCAGGTTTTTGTGTGGACATAAATGTTCAACTCATCTGAGTAAAGATCAAAAAGCACAAATGCTGGATTGTCGTGTTAAGAATATGTTTAGTTTTATATGAAACTGACAAATTGTCTTCCACACAAAGTGGCTGTACCGTTTTGCTCCTCATCTTCACCAGCACTTTGGTGTTGTCAATGTTCTGGATTTTGGCCCTTCTGATTGGTGTGTAGTGGCATCTCATTGTTATTTTAATTTGCCATTTCTTAAAGACATACGATGTTGAGCATGTTTTCATATGCGCATTTGCTCTCTGTATATCTTTGGTCAATTATCTATTCATGTCTTTTGCCCCATTTTTAATGGGTTGTTCATTTTCTTGTTAAGTTTTAAGATTTCTTTGTATATGGTAGATAATAGTTCTCTATTATGTCTTTTATAAGTATTTATGTCAGCCCATGGCTTGTCTTCTCATTCTCTTGACATTGTCTTTTGCAGAGTAGAAGTTCTTAATTTTAATGAAATCAAGTTTATTAACTATTTCTTTTGTGGATCATACTTTTGGTTTTTTTACCTAAAAAAGTCATTGCTAAACCCAAGGTCGTCTAGATTTTCTTCTACATTATCTTCTAAGAGTTTTATAATTTTGCATTTTACATTGAGGTCTATGATGCATTTTCAATTTTTTTTTTTTTTGAAGAGTGTAAGGACTATGCTTAGACTCTTTTTTATGTGAATGCCCTGTTTTTGTTTGTATTGTTTTAAATAATTACAACTTCCAAATTCAGGGGGTACATGTACAGGTTGGTTCAGCACCGTTTGCTGAAAAGACGATCTTTTCTCCATTATACTGCCTTTGTTCCTTTGTTGAAGATCAGTTTGCTATTTTTGTATTAATCTATTTCTGGAGTGTCTATTTTGTTTCATTGATAATGTTTCCCTTCTTCTGCCAATACCACACCATCCTGATTACCATACCTTTACTGAATTTTAAAGTCAGGTAGTGTCATTCTCTCAATTTTGTTCTTCTCCCTAATACAGTGTTGGCTCTTCCGGGTCTTTTAACTCTCCATATTATGTTGTAAATGAGGGAGCAAGTCCCTTTTTTGGGGCCTTTAAGGATCATAACAACACAGCCATGGAAATTACACTTAAGGTGCATGCAAAATTAAAGTACTCAGCATACTCACAGATCCTGGAGAGGGTGGCATGGTGGGCCATGCAGGGGGCCATACGTGAGGAGTGCCAGGGGAGCAAGCTTAGCCAGGCAGGTTGGGAACCAAAAAGGAGAGAGGATCTGTGAGCCAGTGCCTTTCTTAGGAGTCAGAGGGAGCACACGAAGACATGAGGGGATTTCATTGATGGCTTTGAGTGATCTTAGGTCACGGACAGGGAAAGGCAAGAAGGGGCACTTTTGGCAATGACCACTCTTATTAACTAGTGCACCTGCTCACCTGGGCAGGGTGTTCACAGCCTATTTTAGGGAAAGTATAAAGTTTCAAAAAATTTTAATACACATGCTGTGATGGTTAATACTGAGTGTCAACTCAGTATTTGACAGCTGCAAAGTATTGTTCCTGGGTGTGCTTGTGAGGGTGTTGCTACAGGAGATTAACGTGTGTCTCAATGGACTGGGAGAGGCAGACCCACCCTCAATCTGGGTGGGCACCATCTAATCAGCTGCCAGCATGACCAGAATAAAAGCAGGCAGAAAAACATGAAAAGACTAGACTGGCTTAGCCTCCCAGCCTCCATCTTTCTCTCGTGCTGGACGCTTCCTGCCCTTGAACATCGCACTCCAGGTTCTTCAGCTTTAGGACTCGGACTGGCTTGCTTGCTCTTTGGCTTGCAAATGGCCTATTGTGGGACCTTGTGATCACGTGAGTTAACACTGCTTAATAAACTCCCCTTTATCTATACCTCTATCCTATTAGTTCTGTCCTTCTAAAGAACCCTGACTAATACACATGTAAATTTTAGAATAAGTTTGTCAGCATCCACAAAATAACTTGCTGAGATTCTGGTTGGAATTGCAATAAACCTAAAATCAAGTTGGGAAGAACTGACATCTTTACAACATTGATTCTTACTATCCATGAATATGAAATACCCATTTATTTGGTTGTTCTTTGATTTCTTTGATAATTTTTGTAATTTTTCTCATACAGATATTGTATCCGTTCTGTTAGATTTATATCTAAGTATTTTATTTTGGGGGTGCTAATGTAAATAGTATTGCGTTTTTAATTTCAAATTCCACTTGCTCATTCATGGCATATAGGAAAATGATTGATTTTTGGATATTAACCTTTTATCCTACAACCTTACAATAACATTGGTTCCAGGAGATTTTTGTCAAGCCTTTCAGGATTTCTACATAAATAATCATGTTATTTGTGAATAAAAACAGTTTTAGTTCTTCCTTCTCAATATCTCTATATCTATCTATCTATCTATCTATCTATCTATCTATCTATCTATCTATCTATCTATCTATCTAATTTTCTTGCCTTACTGCATTATCTAGGAGTTCCAGTAAAATGTTTGAAAAGAAGTGATGAGAAAGAACAGCCTTGTATTATTTCTGACCTTAGAAGGAAAGCTACTTCTAGTTTATCATCATTAAACATAATGCTAGCTCTAGGTTTATTGTAATTATTTGTCTTAGTCCATTTTATGTTGCTACAACAGAATGCCACAGACTGGGTAATCTATAAAGAATGGAAATTTATTTCTTACAGTCCTAGAGGCTGGAGAGTCCAAGATCAAGGTGCTGGCAGGTCTGGTGTCTGGTGAGAGCCCTGTGTCCACAACCAAGATAGGGTCTTAAGTGCTGTATCCTCCAGAGGGTAGGGATGCTGTCACACACATGGCAGAACAACAGAAGGGGAAGGCAGGAAATCCATTCCTGAAAGCCTTTTAAGGCATTAAACTCAGCCAGGAGGGCAGATCCCTCATGGTCTAATCACCTCTTAAAGGCCCCATCTTCCAATACCATTACATTGGCAATTAAATTTCGGCATGAGTTTTGGAGAGGGCAGACATTTAAATCATAGCAATGTCCTTTATCCAGTTGAGGAAGTTCCCCTTTATTCTTAGTCTGCTGAGAGATTTTATCATGTATGACTGCTGGTTTGTCAAATACTACATTGATTGATATGATCATACGATTTTTCTTCTTTAGCTTGGTGATAAAATGAATCGCATTAATCCGTCTTCAAATATTGAATACATTTTTCATATCTGGGTATAAATCGCACTTGGTCATGGTGTGTAATCATTTTTATATTTTGTTAAATTTGATTTGTTAATATTTTGTTGAGGATTTTTGCACTATGCTCATGAGAGATACCCGTCTGTAGTTTTATTTTCTTGTAAAGTCCTGATCTGGCTTTGGTATTAAGGTGATGATGGCTTTACACAGTGAGTTAGAAAGTACGCTGTCTTCTTCTGTATTCTGGAAGAGATTAAATTGGCTATAATTTCTCATTAGCTGTTTAGGAGAATTCACCAGTGAATCTATCTGGACCTTCTGCTTCCTGTTTTGGAAAGTTATTATTGATTCAACTTCTTTAATATAGGTGGGTCTCTTCAGTAGATTGTATATTTATTCTTCTGTGAGTTTTGGCAGATTGTGTCTCATAAGGAACTGATCCATTTGAGGTAGGTTATCAAATTTGTGAGCATAAAATTGTTTCTAGGATTCCTTGATTATATTTTAATGTCCATGGAATTTGTAATAGTGCTTATCTTTCATATCTGATATTAGTATTTTGTGTTTTCTCCCATTTTTTCCTAAGTTAGCCTGGCTAGAGCCTTAATGATTTTAATGATCTTTTCCAAGAACCAGCTTTTGGTATTTCTGCCCACAAAATAGTGAATTCTAGAACATGGTAAGGTGTATTAAAAGAAAAACTACTGAGAAATAATTCTGGAAATGTCAGGTGGAGTTGACTTAACCTTAAATGTCTACCCAAGGCATTGATTGAATGCTGAACCAAGCAGGGCAATGTTTTAATTACAGCATGACTTTGAGATTAATCTCACAGCAGCCTATAAAATTAGTAGAGGACAGGCTTAAAGTCTTTGAAACTGGGCTGGAGGTTACTGATTGTTCTGGTGAGAGACAAAGGGGTCTTAACTCAGAGTGCATTTCCTGGCTTTTTCTTGGGTGTGGGATAAAATCCTGACCACAACCTATATGTGGCTTTGCCTCCCTCTCCAGCTTCAGCTATGTTATTTCTATGCCACACTCCGTATTGCAGCCCCAAGGGCCCTTCAGTGCCTTCATGCTCCTCAGTCCTCTCCACCTGATGGATTCACAAGTGTGTGTCCTCTTCTTGCACCATTTTTATCTCTATGGCACATCTGGATGGCACCCACAACCTTAGTTCTCAGCCCAATGCCACTTGCTTATTATTAGTCCAATCTACAAGGGAGGAAAAAGGCCTAGATAACTTACTCAAGGACAGACGACTAATAAGTGAATAGCTGGGATTTGTACCCAGAAAGTCTGTTTACAGAGGTCACATAATGTGGCTACTTCCTGGACATATTTGGATTGCCATTTGAAGCAGGCATCTGCCAGGAACAAAGGATGCTCTCAGTTCCAGCCACCTCTCCACCTCCACAGTCAATCTTCTTTGCATATCTCCTCTAGCTTTCTGTCTCTTTTCTGCTTGACCAGACCCTGTTGTACTTTTTGAACACAATTTTGGGGGCAGTTAGGGAGAACATGTAGCTAATCACCTGTGTCTCCACTGTGTGATACCCTCTAACACTAAAGTCACATGAGCACGGCCCTGTGAGTACTAAAGTTTAAGCTAAAAGCTGACATTGAGTACAGTGTGCATTAAGACTGATATATTAAATGCCAATTTTACAGAAGAGGAAACTGAACTAATTTAGTGTCACATATTTCATACTTTGACTTTTTAAATGTTGCCATAGTTTATTTAAAAGCTTTATTTTCCCCTTCTAATCTATCATCTTCTTCTGTATGTCTTTATCTTATCTTTCTCTCATTTGATAATTCTATTCCATCATGTAGATCAGGAATCAGAATCTACAGACACCGTTTTCCTTTACCATCTTAAAATTAGAACACAAATTCATTAAATAGGTAAATGTTCTGAATGATCACAACCAGCCATTTGTATTTCTAACAATAGACATGCCAATTTCCTTTTGATTAAGTTTGCTTATTTCTTCTACAGAAGCTTTCTATCACACAAGATAAGTTAAAATCATCCCATTTAGTTTATTTCCCACATATACTTTTTCCTACTGGTTTTAAGACTAGATGACTGACACAGGTACAGAGATGGAACCTGCATGTCAAGAGAATTTTTATTAACACGTAGTGCATGCAGGCAGGATTAAGAGGATCAGACTTGGAGTTGGAGAGACCTTGGTTAAAGCTTGGCAGCTCTTCCTCCCTTAATGTGACCTGGGTAAGTTCACTTACTGTCATAAAGTTTTTCATCTTATGGAGTGTATATAAAATTCCTAACAACCTGGTGAAATTATTATTGATTATATGAAATTATTATTGAGTGGTTAATTGTTTTGAGGATTAAATGAAATAATATATTTAAAGCATTAGCAAACATTCCTAACACACAGTCAACATCCACTATATGGTAGCCATTGTTAGTAATAGTCTTTTTATATGTGGAATACATTAGACTATATAAATAGGGAATATAATATCCTTTGGTAAATAAAATACTCAATTCACTTTTATATAATCTAAATGTATTAATTGTGGCCTTGGTAATGTAGGGTCCACATATGAATAATTGTTTTCAAAGTCTTCACAACATTTTTAAGTGTTATTGGGTCTGGTATGTATCTATGCTTTTCATAGAAACTAACTTGAAAAGTTGATAATGAATACATGTAGGTAAAATGGGAATTTATGTATGCAAGTGCCAATAAAGAGGAAATTAATGGAAGTAATTAAACCTGGATTTACTCCAGCTTTGGCACTTACTAGCTGACCTACAGCAAGTCACTAAACTTTCCAGAGATCCAGTTTCCACTTCTGTACAATAGAGATGATAATAATACATTGACGGCTTTTTACTTGAGATGACTGGACAGGAACTTACGATTATGCTTCAGAGAGTCTACTCATCCTGAATTTGTAGGCATCGTTTTGATGTTTGGGCACGTGTGGAGACTGGGAAGAGGGAAAGGTTGAGATCAGCACTGTCCAGTGAATATATCATATGGGCAGTGTATGTAATTTCAGTTGTCTAGCAGCTACAGCGAAAGTTAAAAGAAACTGTCAAGTTTATTTTAATTACATACCTTATTTCAGGGGGTCCTCAGCCCCCGGGTTGTGGGCCAGTACCAGCCCGTGGCCTGTTAGAAACCAGGCCTCACAGCAGGAGGTGGGTGGTGGGTGAGTGAGCACGACCGCCTGAGCTCTGCCTTCTGTCAGATCAGCGGCCACGTTAGATTCTCATAGGAGCAAGAACCCAATTGCGAACTGCACAAGCAAGGGATCTAGGTTGCACACTCTTTCTGAGAATGTACCTAATACCTGATGATCTGAGGTGAAGCAGTTTCCTCCCAAAACCATACGCCTTCCGCCCAGTCTGTGGAAAAAAATGGTCTTCCCTGGAACCGGTCCCTGGTGCCAAAAAGGTTGTGGACCACTGCCTTATTTAACTTAACATATTCAAAATATCACTTCATTGTGAAATCAGCACGTAATTATTAGTCACCGATTTTGCGCTGTTTTTCTAAGTCTCTGAAATCAGAGTGAATTCTATTTACAGTGCATCTCAGTTCAAATGCCACATTTTCATTGTAAATACTTGATCTGTATTTTTGTTTTATAAAGAGTACAGTCACATACTCACGTTGTTCCAAATATACTTAAAGATTTTCCAGTAACTCGTCGAGTATCAGTTTTCAAATTTAAATATAAATAAACCATAATAAAATCAAGTTGAAAAATTCATTCCCGGCGTCACACTAACCACATCTCAAAGGCTCATGAGCCACATGGACTAGTGTCTAATTTTTTGGATAGCCCTGATTTAGAACTTTCAACAGATTTAAACAGGGGTCTATAACAACAGTAAAAAAACTGTGTAAACCTCACCATATTGAATATTTCTTAGGAAAATTCGCTTTTCTGAATTAAAAAATAATTATTTCCAATTGATTGAAAGAACAGTACATTCTTGAGAACACATGTGCACACGTGCGGAACAACACACACTGGGTCCTGTCAGAGGGTGGAGGTGGCAGGAGGGAGAGCCTCAGGAAGAACAGCTAATGGATGCTGGGCTTAATACCTAGGTGATGGGATGATCTGTGCAGCAAACCACCATGGCACATATTTGCCCATGTAACAAACCTACACATCCTGCACATGTACCACTGAACTTAAAATAAAAGTTGAAGAAAAAAAAAAGAACAGTATATTCTCTTGGCAAAGTCAGGCTTTTCAAGACACGTTTATGAACTAGAGGTGTGTGAGGGTCCCACGCTAGCAGGAGCAGGGAGATACTACGGTTGTGTTTGGTTGCTCTCAGGCAGCAAGACTTCAAGTACCTAAAAATATCCACAGACAACACCATTTCAATACTAACCAAAACTTTTAACAACAACAAATAAAATTTAGAGACCTTATACAAAATTGGCAACTGTTTAATTATGTCTAAATAGAAGTGTTAAAAAACAAAAATTATTGTTGAGATAGTATCATCATTGTTTCAAAAAAGAAAGGTGGCTGGGGTGAGGAAGCAGTGGGACTCCCATCCAAAATAGTAGTAGGAATTTGTTGTCAGACAAAAGAGAGTTTTTCCTTAGAAAGTTCTGCTGCCAAACTTATATTGACAACATCATTCTTATTGCTTTATTTTTCTAAAACTTCATAGCAGAACAAGACTGCTACCAAAAAGGCCTGTGAGGGCCTACAATTTAAAGGGGTATTTTTCCATCTGAGTACCTGACATCTTAGAGGGTTGGGAAATCAATTAATGAGTCCAAATAAATATTACGGTTTTAAATAAAAAGTAACTGAAATCGCGCCAAAAAGGAAAAAGAGAGTGAGAGAGAACAAACAAACAAACAACAAAAGGAAGAAGAAGGAGAAGGAGGAGGAGGAGGAGGAGAAGGAGAAGCAGGAGAAGAAGAAAAAAAAAGAAAAAAGACTAAAATTTGTTCCATGAAATTCTTTTTTGAGTTCTGTGGGTGTGAATCTTTATTAGGTCACTTGTAAAATGTTCTTATTATAGGCCCTAGCCAGATTATTGAGAAAAACACTGGTGTAGAGATAAGCACGATAAAATCCTACTTTCAGGTGACTTACAATTTTCATCCTGAGTACCATTAACAAACTTAATGAGCGAATGTAGGCCAATCAATTAATCTTTCCTTCCTCCACTTACTTTTCATTCATAAAATGGGTGTGAACCTCCTCTGGCAAATGAAAGAAATGTGAAGCCTTATAGTATGGTCTTTAAAGGGCCAAATAAACAGGAGAGCTTATTGTAAGTCTCAAACAGCTTACATTTCCACCAATTATGACAGTGAATGACTTGGCATCCATGGGCTACTCAAAGTCTCACCAGCAATTCCTTCTTCAGTTTGGGTTTAGGATAAACAAAGGCTACCTTGATGGTTTATTGGAATATCTGACTTTATTTCTCTATTATGTCTAAAATCAAAATTCACAAATCATGTATTTTCCATGTCTATTATCACTGTAATTAACATCTTCAGACATCCTACCAGATATATCAGGCTGGAAATATAATAGGTGACATAGTGACAACATATATTTTAATATGTAAAGCACGTTGTCAGAGAGGAAACTTTTCCCGGGTGTTAAGCAAGAAAAGCTCTAAGGAATGATTTTAAATCTGAACCACACTTGAGTGGAAGGCAGTGGAATAGAGAAGCATTTGCTGGGAGCACTGAAAGAGCTCAGACTTTTTCATTCTATGAGCCTTGCTTTTCCTCCAAGTCTTTGCAGGCTGATTCAGAGAAAAAATGATTTAATAAGTGTATGCCTTATCTTTGTTTATTCTAAATGATGGCATTTTCTTTTTTAAAATTTTTTATTTGTATAAATGTATGGAGTCAAAATGCAATTTTGTTACATGGATATACTGTACAGTGATGAAGCCAGAGATTTTAGTGGGCA
This sequence comes from Mandrillus leucophaeus, assembly GCF_000951045.1. Lineage (NCBI taxonomy): Eukaryota > Metazoa > Chordata > Mammalia > Primates > Cercopithecidae > Mandrillus > Mandrillus leucophaeus. The sequence goes on from NW_012100965.1 coordinate 93,119, forward strand.
CATCACTGGACTAACATACTTTGTACTTCTTAAGTAATTCTCATTCCTTACTCTCCGCCATCTCCCCACCCTTCTGAGTATCCACCGTCTATCATTCCACACTCCTATGTCCATGTGTACACATCATTTAGCTCCCACTTGTAAGTGAGAGTATTCAATATTTGTCTGTCTGTTTCTGAGCTGTTTCACTCAAGATAATGGCCTCTGATTCCATCCATGTCGCTGCAGAAGACAAAGTTTTATTCTTTCTCATGGCTGAATAGTTTCCTATTGTGTGTGTCTGTACATACATATATATATATATATGTGTGGATAATTTTGCTTATCTACTCATTCATTGATGGACACTTAGGTTGATTCCATATCTTTGTTATTGTGAATTGTGTATTGTGAATTGTGCTGTGATAAACATGCAAGTGCAGGTATGTTTTTGATGTGATTTCTTTTCTTTTGGGTTGATACCCAAAAGTGGGATTGCTGGATCGAATGATTGTTCTATCTTTAGTTCTTTGAGAAATTTCCATGCTGTTTTCATAGAAACTGAACTGATTTGCATTCCTTCTCACAGTGTATATGAGTTCCCTTTCACCCGTGTCCTCGCTAGCATCTGTTATTTTTTGTCTTTTCAATAACAGCCATTCTGACTGGAGTAAGATGATGCCTCATTGTGGTTTTACTTCGCATTTCTCTCATGGTTAGTGATGATGAGCATTTTGTCATATGCCTTTTGGCCATTTTGTCCTCTTTTGAAAAATGTTTATTCATTTCCTTTGCCCACTTTTCATGGGATTATTTATTGTTGTTTGTTGTTGTTGTTTGAGTTCCTTGTAAATTCTGGATATTCGTCCCCTGTGCACAGTTTGCAAATATTTTTTTCCATTCTGCACATTGTCTGTCAACTCTGTTGATTGTTTCCTCCTCTGTACAGAAGATCTTTCATTTAATTAAATCCCATTTGCAATGTTTCATAAAGCATTTCCTAAACTGAAGAAAGTTATTTGTCTCTTCTGATCCAGTTCAAGCCCCTTGATTTCACTGTGAGAAAAGTGAGTGCTAGGCAGCTGAAGGCCATCCAGTTAATAAATTCCTGAGCCAGAAGTCAACTGGGATCTACTCCCTGTAGCTCACTGACGTCCTGAATCCAAAAGGGGAGAGAATGCCCTAGTAGCAAGTTTCCTTCTTATTCTTACTAAACTCTCCTTGGGGGACTGAATCCATACACTGATGATAAAACCAAAAGAAGTTAGCAAATACAGCAACCTGAAATCAATGTGGAGAGAGCAGGGAAAGGTGAATTCATCCTCTCAGAAGGTTCAAATGTGCTGTTTAGACAGCTCTGCACTCACCATGGCGGTGGCTGTGGTCTTGCGACCTTTCAGTGGCATCTCTGAAAGCAGTTTGACCCTGAGTTGTCAAGGATTTTGGCTTCTATCTTCTCTTATCTTCAAAGGCATTTTCACTAAGAATTTCCACCCCAAATTTTGGAATCCTTGTAAACATCTCATCTATTTCCGCCCTTTGCTTTGGTAACTTGGAATATATTTGTGCCAGTAACAATCTCACAAAATATCAAGGGGGAAAGCAGGAGATTATTTTCTGTCCAAACTCTGTGTGTTGGAAAGCAGTTTGCTCCCTCTGAAAGTAACCATGACTAATGCAATGCTCTGATAAAAGCTGTCCTCCTGGGAATACTTCAGAAGGATCACAGCCTTTAGAGCCATAAAACCTGTCTGGCCGAGAGATATGCAGACATGGTGTTATTTCTATTTGCTCATGACCAGAACTGGACCGGCCACTCCTTTTGAAATGAAGTTCATCAGTGTCTACAACCTAACATTTTCACTTAAATGTCAAAAGTGAAAATTTTCTTTTTGTTCCAAAACTATTAGGAATTGCAGGCAGAAATGTGATAAAGGTTTGAAAGCAGGAAAATATAACAAAGAAACATCAACAACAACAGAGGAAATTATGAAGCATTTGCCTATGGTGCTACCTGGTTTGACTTCAGAGGTGGAAAAAGTCTAATTTTTCTCTATTGGTCAGTAGTCATTTTTATTTTATTTTATTTTATTTATTTTATTTTTTGAGACAGAGTCTTGCTCTGTTGCCTAGGCTGGAGAGCAGTGGCATAATCTTGGCTCACTGCAACCTCTGCTTCCCGGGCTCAAGCTATTCTCCCGCCTCAGCCTCCTAAGTAGCTAGGACTACAGATGCATCTCACCACGCCTGGCTAATTTTTGTATTTTTAGTAGAGATGGGGTTTCACCATGTTGGCCAGGCTGGTCTTGAACTCCTGACCTCCTGACCTCAAGTGATCCGCCTGCCTCAGCCTTGCAAAGTGGTGGGGTTACAGGTGTGAGCCACCGCGCCCAGCCCATCTTTTATAATAATAACCTGTTGGTGATGTGCCGTCCCTTCAGCTTGTTATATTTGCTTTTAAGCTTCCTTTTTTTTCCCTTATGGTATTATAATAAATAAGACGCAAATAAAATTCAAAGGATTTTTAAAAGTCTCTTCTATCTCTTTGCTCTCCAGAGTGCAAAAATCCAAACAAGTAAAAGTTCACATTTTTAACGCATGTGCTTACAAACCAACTATATCTACTCTTCAACAAAAACAGTTTTTATTCAACAACATACCTGATATTTTTCCAGGTGGACTTGTTTAGGTGAAATTAATATAAAGCTTCAACCTGCTCATCTAGAAAATGGGAATCTTATCTCTATACATAATGGTTGGGTGGGTTATGCCTGGCACATAGTAGGCTCTCAAATTCATAGGTTTGTTTATTGTCATTATGGAGGAAAAGAGTGCAGTACACACGTAACGATTTTAACTGCCTCATTTCTGCTATTCCTTGTTAATGAGGTTATATTTTGTAGAAAATAGGTACAACATGTATTCCATAAATGCTGTCTATTCAAATCAGTCCTTAAGTCATTGCTTCTTTGTCTTCTATTTGCCCTACTATATAAAACCATATATACTGAATAAAAGTACATACCAGTTGATGAATACTTATTTCAAACTTGCACACTCGTTCCCCTTTGCTAAGAGATGTCTAAAAGCTTTCTTTCTGCAATACGCACTAGAAGATTCAAACCTCAGTCACTGAAGGAATACTTAAGGCATCATGGCTTGAAGGCTCTGTGATTGTCTAATTCATTAATACATCCCTGCCCTCTTTCCTAGAGCTGTATTTTTTTGTACATTTAAGCCTTTTACCCAGAATAACATAGTAATGCTATACAAAGAATGACGTATGCTCACTTGAAAAAATACTAGTTGGATTTCGAAAACAGAAACAGAAATAGCTGGAGTTCCAAAGTAGAAATCTATTCACATTGCTGTCTATGTAGACTCTTATTTTCTCTTTCGCGTAAGTCTTGTTTTTGCATGTTTTCCCTTTCCTCGTGCCTGGACTGTGGCTAATATAGTAACTGTTCATCTAATGTAGCATACCAGGGGAGAGGCAGGGAGGGAAATTACTGATTATAAATATCCCCAAAGCATACTGCTTTATAAAAATGTAGGTCCTCCCTGTCTGGATATAAAAATCCTCTGCATAGGTAAAAAAAAAAAAAATTGAAAACTGCAGCCCTCTGCTCTGCTGGCCCTAAGTCCTGGCAAGAACATGTCGGTGTCTCTGGGAACTGCTGAGGCTGAAGGAAGGATCTGTTACCAGCTCAGCTCCCTCTCCCACTGACCCCATGCCGGCGGACAAGTCCCTTGAACAGATTGTGCCAGTCTGATGCCAGCTAATTGCCTTTCAATTCCTGTTTCTGCAGATCCCCTGCTTCCTGTGGGATTGCGGGCTGCACACATTCCTGCTCAAAGCTCAAGAGCATAGCGCCGGGACGTCGGGAAACCGTCCACCCTTCGCAACCTGCCGTGTCAACTCCCAGCAAGCTCAAGCTGCAGTTACCCTGGTTAAGGATTGCTTAAACAAAGGCTTGAACAGAATGATGTTGACTGTTTTACAATGAAAACTAATAGTTTTAGCTTAATCCACATGCCAGTTCTGGATCATTTGCAACACTTCTTACAATTATTGATGTTCTTCCCAACGTCCATTTCATGCTCAACTGGGCTTCTAGATGATTTTAAAGTTTTGGGTTATTTTGCTTTGTTTGGTTTTGTTCCCTTGAAAAGAAGACGGTTTGACTTGTGGAAAAGACATATTGCTATGCAAATAGACACAGAATAAATGAAAGAGCCACTCAGACAACCCATTTGCCTCTTCCCCTTAGACTTCCAATTTGACTCCTCTCCAATGAAAAAGGATTGAGAAAGACTGCTTGTGGGGGTCACAGGAGTTCCAGGGGGCTGCTAGGGAGCCAGCTCTGCAAGGTTGATGCAGGGAACAAGTTGGCACATGCTGTTTTATGTCATGGAAGAGTGACAACCACCAAGGAGCCTTTCTATCGAGCCAGTTATCAACCCGTAAGGAATGACGTGCACAGGGCACTGCTTACCTGAAGCCAGCATCTCAACTCCCGTGTGCAGAAGTCTGGTTACGTTCATCCAGGAGATGAGAAGACAAGTCGAGGCTACAAGGCGTGTTTCTGTGGGCTCATCTAGGCAGCACAGCTTGAGCATAGGGCAGATCTTCAGAGTATACAGCTCAACGGAAGAAGGTACGGGCTGCTCCTGTGTACCGAAGAGCGAGAAGGGTAGGAACAGAGCATCAGGAGAGGTGCCATTCCCCCAACTCTGTCCTGGGGTGACGGCAGTGGCTGGCCTAGTGTCTGAGTCTGTGCCATTCTCCTTTTGCCACTGTGTTCCTCGTCTGACACTCCAGCACAAAGAGTGATTCCCTGCTTTTAAGCCATGGCTTCCTATGAGGTTGGATCCAGAGGTGCCTGCTATGGGGACACCAGGTTCTGGGCATCAGAAGTGGGTTCTCAAAGCTCTGCAGACTGGGTGCTTTCAAACCACAGCCAGGCACTGCTGGTGATATGAACACAGACACAAAGCCATCACCACTAAGAATCATTTTATACCTGTAAAATGGCTTTGCCTGGCAGTGGCTTTGCCCGGCAGTGGCTCATGTGGGAGGGGCCTCTATAGAGGGGCTCTGAGGACCAACTTGTGAATATCAATTATTTGTGTTCTTCTCATACTTCTTACTCTGCCTTCAGGTACAAGTAGAGATTAGCCAAATGCTTTAGGACCTACAGAGTTTCAAATTTGTTCCCAAATGCTGAAAACATAACGTGAACTTTGGGATCTTCGGGACAAAAAATAAGACTTTTAAAATGTGATGCTTTTTCTTTCCTCCTACTCAAAAAGTTATAAATCATAGGAATGAGTTAATGTTTCAAAGATGTTTATTGCTTTTTTTGTGGGGGAAGTGCATGATGAAATATGCTGGCCCATAGTGCTTCCAGAGGAGGAAGTACAGAGACAGGTTCCTGTAGAGGATGTCAGCCTTGAGCATTTGATTTTCACCAGCAAAATATAATGAGGTGTAAAGGATTCAATTTATCTCTGTCACTTCCCTCTAGACTTTTGTTTGTCCTTGGTGACCCATGGGTTAATTGAAACACTATACCAACATCTTTGGTCTTTATATATGCACAGATTATAAACCAAGCTCTTGCATGTATCATCATTCTAGATAATTAAAAAACATATACATGTATGCTTTCTATGTATTAAATTTTCTATTTGTGTGAAGTACATATATAAAATTCAAGAAAGATATAATTAAGGTTTCTAATGTGTTATAAAAACGGGAACTTCACAGCCCACTTTGGAAAATTGGCCCGACTCTTCCATGTGATTATTATGGCATGAATCAGTATTTTCCTTGACATTTATTTACTTTACGTTACCAAAACCATCCTTTGAAACTGTGGGGACACTACTTTGATTCCACTTTTCTATTAGTTATTACAATTTCTGTATTCCTAAATATGCATATTTTTGCTATATATATATATATATATATATTGAGAGAGAGAGA
>NW_012100965.1:101768-109944 GCF_000951045.1 Mandrillus leucophaeus
TAGGTTTTAAGCCCAGCATGCATTTAGTATCTGTCCTAATGCCCTCCCTTCCCTTGCCCTGACCCCTGACAGGCCCCAAAGTGTGATGTTCTCCTCCCTGTGTCTACGCAGGGACGTGGATGAAGCTAGAAGCCATCAATCTCAGCAAACTAACCCAGGAACAGAAAACCAAACACCACGTGTTCTCACTCATAAATGGGAGTTGAACAATGAGAACACATGATTATTTTTATTATACTTTATGTTCTAGGGTACATGTGCACAACGTGCAGGTTTGTTACACATGTATACATGTGCCATGTTGGTGTGCTGCACCCGTTAACTCGTCATTTACATTAGGTATTTCTCCCCACCCACGACGGGCCCCGGTGTGTGATGTTCCCCGCCCTGTGTCCAAGAACACATGATTATTTTAAACATATTTTTTCTTACTCGGACTTCAGATGAAAAAAATTAGGTAAACAATATTTCACAATTTATAGCGTACTATTGGTATCAGTTCACACAAAGCCTCTCTCTAATCTCATTTTAATATTTTCCCCCTTTCCCATCCCTACATGAGCCTCCACTTATATGCATGTAATATGAAACAGGGTTTTAAATAGGCTAGGTAGGGAAATGTTTTTGGAAAAGAAATATTCAAGTAAAGACTTAATGAAGGTGAGGATATACAGTACCCTTGAAATAACTAACTTCATCTTAGAAAAGAGTCCATTTTATATCTCACAGCACTTTGCCAACAAGAGTATGATGTTTTGCTTAATAAACAAATTTGAAAAAAAGACTGCATCCAACCAGATAAGGACACCAACCAGCAGACTTTTCTACTATGAGTACTCACCAGAGGACTCTGACTGTAAAAGAGCAGGCCTCCAGCAGCTCGAAATGGTTCCCTTAACTGATACCATCTTGCAGTCACTCATGATAAGAACTCGGCACCTGCCACAGAAGGGTCTGCCCCATTAACAATTCTTCCTTACTAGATCCGGGACCACCTACCTGCCCTAGACCAGAACTCCTTTTGTCTTCCTCACTCCCTGGACTGATTCACGAACCCTTTCTCCTATCCCTTTTTCCTCTTGATGTTAAATGTGACTTTGTTGTTGAATGTTTAACCTGTAACATTTGTGTATTAAGTACATTATTATATATGGTTTGCATTATTGACTGACTTGTGCAGTGACTTGAGCCTGTGAGCCCAAGGCTCTGTCTACCAAGTAAATGGGAAGGATTAAAGAGAACGGCCTCCTTGGGAACTCCACTGTAGCTCATGGCTTTTGTGATAGAAATAGCATCAAAAAAAAAAAAAAAAGCCTGGCATTGCAAAAAGACACAAACATGCAAACATGCATGGACCTGATTATCTCTAAACTTGCACGGCTCGTGACAGCCAGGAGTTTGCCATACAGCTATTTGGAGGGCGAGGTGGTGTGGAAAACACCCTTTCAGAGAACAGACAGCGCAAGTGTCTTAGCTCCTACCATCATGTTTGATGGACGTCTTAGGCCTGTGTTCACTTAGCAAATTGTCATGCAGAGAATGGACCACTGCCATGTTCAGTGGCACATCAGGACAATCAGGGCCTTTCAGATAACATTATGTCAGAGATGGGGCTACAGGCACGCTGCATTCAGAGATAAGTTAACTGAGGCCAAGACTCCATGCTGACTGGGGAGCCACAGTCGTTTTGTGGGTCTCCAGGAGTTTCTGTCCCTTTAAGTCCCATAAAAATAACCCCCAGAAAGACCTGCTATTCCCTTTCCCCAGTGCATCATGGCAAATGGCAGCAGATTCCTCCAGGAAAGGTGCCAAGAAGCTTCAGAACGTATCTACCTGTACCTGCACCGAGGGCTCTTCCTCCCAGGGGCCGGGGTCTGCCTTCCTTCTCATTCCAGGTGCTCTGTGTTTCAACTGTGGCCACTCAGGACCAGGTAAGACCATGTGAATTTTCTACGTAGTGCCTCAAATAATGTTTCTGCCCATCACAGCTCAAAACCATGTGTGTTAAGCAACAGCTTGGTAGGTCGCCCAACTATTTTACCACTACAGAACGCTGTGTATCAAAATGTCAGATTAGGAGCCCATCCCTGGGGCTTACTGTGGTAATTGCACCACTTGGGCTCTGACTTCTAACCAGAATGTGTTATTCTCAAAGAGATCATAGTGTGCGTCTGGCTTAATCCTCCAGCATCCCCTCCGGCGTGGAGAGGGCGCCACCACAGAGCTTTTGTTCCCCCTCCTCCTAACACTTTTCTTAGTGGTGAGAAGGGAGTGCTTTCCGAGCCTTTTTAGAAACTGATAGGGGAATTGAGAAGCATGCACATAATCCATCCAATCCAACACCTTCCATTTCCTGAGTCCTCAGACATCTTTCTCCACGGTGCGTCAGGGAGTTCCAGCATTGCACCTCATTGATCATAAGCCACCATTAAGTCCAGGCAACCATAAGCCAACTCAATTTCCCCCAAGGGCTTACATCAATGCATTATATTCCAAATCTTAGGTAATGTAGCACAAGAGTTTATCCTTCCAAGAACAGATTTCCACGTTGCTCTGCCGATTCCTACTGGTACAACTTGGGAAGTCCCGAAATTCTTAGCAGGACTTGGCTTCATACTCTCAAGTCTGCATTCTTCCGGGACATGAGTCTATGAACCTGCATTCAGGGAGGAATTGTGGACGACTCCCGGAGACAACTGGCATCACTTGTCAGGCAATCACCCCACAAACAGCTACCGACGGAGGTTTGTCTGGGAGAAACTTCTTTCCTCCGATTAAGTGGAGGAACTGCTCTAACCAGCAAGGGGATCTGAGGGATTAGGGGTTTTGAAGAGCTCAGCTTATTTGCATGTGCTCAGTGGTCTTCCTCCAACATCTCAAGATCCCTCTTTTGCTTCATCTGTTCCCAAACCATCACCTAAGCAACCTTACAGGGTTGAGCAACACATCACTGCAACCCTGCAACTCCAGTGTGAGGGAGTCCTTCCCGGGCATAATACAGTACACTTCTATCTCCCACCACCACCACGTTACAAACCAGTCATTGCAACTCCAGTGTGAAGGAGTCCTTCCCAGGCATAATACAGTACACGTCTACCTCCCACCACCACCACGTTACAAGCCAGTCATTCAAGGCAGTCGATGTGTCTTCTTCCTTGGGTACAATCTCTACAGTCAGCAGCATTAGCTCTCTGCCCTTTCTACCGTAATTACCATTATTGCCAAAACAACTCACTGCCATAGCCACTCGAACTCCTGACGCCTTGATGTCCACCAGCACTTCTTCCTATGGAAGTGCTTCTATGAATAATCAACGTCACTGCATGCCATGAATTAGCAGCGTCTCATCCCACCCAGCAATGAGATTATCCCTATCTTCATTGATCCTGTAAGAAACTCAATTTAGAATCCCATTTTAAGGGTTATTTTTGGAGGAACTTTCTGCTGAAACGTACTATATCAATTAGAAATCCTAATAAGACACAGATGGTACAATCACATGAGAAATTGACAGAAGTTTAATAAAAGTGCCATTTGCAAAGAAGTAAGGGAAACTAAAGGTTAGTGCAGTACCCTGAGGCTAGCAACAGTAGGTCCTCATGCACATCCTGATGGGGCACAGGGAGGGGAATCAGTGATGCCAGAACAGTGAAAGTGTAGCTAAGAGTGTGCCACCTAATAGGAGCTGTGACTTTCGGCAGAGGGACAGGACCAAGTTTTAGCAACCTAGCAGGAAGAGAGCAGGCAGAATAAATACCCCAAACTCACCATCTCCCTCTGACCCTTGATTTCCTGTTCATACTTCTTATTTGTGGAACCCCAGTTGAAAGCCATATTCAAGGAAGCCCCTTGATGCAATCTACAAACTATGGGTTGAGTATCCCTTATCCAAAATGCTTGAGACTAGAAGGTGTTTCTGACTTTTTTTTTTTTTTAATTTTGGAAAATTCATATATATATGTGTGTGTATATATATGTGTGCGTATGTGTATATATATATACACACACGTATATGTGTGTGTGTGTATATATAAAATAAGATATCTTGGGGAGATGACCCAAGTCTGAACACAAAATTCATTTATGTTTTATATGTGCCTTATACACATAGCCTGAAGGTAATTTTATACAATATTTTAAATAATTTTCTGATTTTCTGCATGAAACAGTTCGTGTTAAGCACTAATGTGTGAAATTTTGCACTTGTGGGTGATTAAAGAGTTTCAGATTTTGAAGCATTTTGAATTGAAAATTTTTGAATTAGAGATACTCAACCTGTATCAGAAAATAGAGAAAATTGTAGAAAACTATGATTAGCATAGCACATAGATATAACCATTTCCACCTTTTCAATGTGTAAGACCAGCCATCACTATACCTCCAGGCCATGCTTTTTCCCTGCTGGAGTCAGGGAGGCTGGACAGCTTGGCCCCAAGAGGTATTCCCCGCAGCCCAGCACACCGGCTGTGGCAGACCACAGCCAGATTGCTTCTTCAGACTGGCCCCTGACCCATTCCTCCTCACTAGGTGGGGCCTCTCTGTGGGAACTTCAACAACTCCAGTGAGGGGTTTGGGGACAGAACTCGATCTCCCTGGGCCTGAGCCCCTAGAGGGAGGAGTGGCCATAGCCTCTGTGGACCAGCAGACTTAGTCTTTACTCCTGCTAGCTCTGTGGAATCCTGGCAGCCCAGATGAGTGGGTTTTCCCTCAGTGCAGCACACCCCCTCCACCAAGGGACAGCCAAAGTGCTTAGTTAAATGGGTCCTGCTTCCTGTGCCACCCAATTGGGTGAGACCTCCCCAACAGGGGTTGCCAGACACCCTGTATAGGAGTGTTCCAACTGACATCAGGTCAGTGACCCTCAAGGTCAGAGATCCAAGAGGAAGGAGCAGGCACCCATCTTTGCCATTCTCCAGTCCCTTGAGTGACATCTCCAGGCATATGAGTGAACCAGATGAATAGGACCTGAAGTGAACTCCCAGAAAACAGCAGCAGCCCTACAGAGGAGAGACCTGACTATTGAAAGAAAAACAAGCAAACAGAAAGGGACAACAATAACGTCAACAAAAAAATGCCCCACAAAAACCTCATCCAAGGTGAGCAGCCTCAAACATCAAAACTAGACAAACTCATGAAGATGAGAAAGAATCAATGAAAAAACGCTAAACATCTCTTCTCAAAATGATCACAACAGCTTTCCAGCAAGGGTGCAGAACTGGACAGAGGATGAGATGGATGAATTGACTGAAATAGGCTTCAGAAGGTGAGTATTAGCAAACTTTGCTGAAGAAAAGGGGCATGTTCTAACCCAATGCAAAGAAGTTAAGAACCTTGGTAAAAGAAGGTTACAGGCACCGCTAACGAGAATAACCAGTTTAGAGAGGAACATAAATGACCCGACGGAGCTGAAAAACAGCACTAGAACTTTGTGAAGCATACACAAGTATCAATAGCTGAATCGACCAAGAGGAAGAAAGGTTATCAAGATTGAAGACTATCTTGCTGAAATAATGCAGGCAGACAAGATTAGAGAAAAAAGAATGAAAATGAACAAACAAAACCTCCGAGAAATATGGGACTATGTCAAAAGACTGAACTTATGACTGATTATAGTACCTGAAAGAGAGGGAGAGCATGGAACCAAGTTGGAAAACACACTTCAGGATATTATCCAGGAGAACTTCCCCAACCTAGTAAGACAGGCCAAAATTCAAATTCAGGAAATGCAGAGAACCCCATTAAGATACTCCACGAGAAGATCAACCCCAAGACACAGTTGTCAGATACTGCAAGGTTGAAATGAAAGAAGAAATGTTAAGGGCAGCCAGAGAGAAAGGCCAGGTCACCTACAATAGGAAGCCCATCAGGCTAACAGCAGATATCTCAGCAGAAACCTTGCAAGCCAAAAGAGAATGGGGACCAATACTCAACACTCTTAAAAGAATTTCATATATCCACCCAAACTAAGCTTCACAAGTGAAGAAGAAATAAAATCCTTTTCAGGCAAGCAAATGCTGAGGGAATTTGTCACCACCAGGCCTGCCTTGCAAAAGCTCCTGAAGGAAGCTCCAAATATGGAAAGGAAAAACTGGTACGAGCCACTGCAAAAACACAGCAAAATATAAAGACCAATGACACTATGAAGAAACTACATCAACTAGTGTGCAAAATAACCAGCTAGCACCATGATGACAGCATCAAATTCACACATAACAATATTAAACTTAAATGTCAATGGGCTAAATGCCCCAATTAAAAGACAGAGACTGGCAAATTGGATAAAGAGTCAAGTCCCAACTGTGTGCTATATTCAAGAGACCCATCTGACATGCAAAGACACACATAGGTTCAAAGTAAAGGGATGGAGGAATATTTATCAAGCAAATGGAAAGCAGAAAAAAGCAGGGGTGGCAAACCTAGTCTGTGACAAAACACATTTTAAGCCAACAAGATCCAAAAAGACAAAGCAATGTATTACGTAATGGTAAAGGGATCAATACAACAAGAAGAGCTAACTATCCTAAATATATACGCACCCGCTACAGGAGCACCCAGATTCATAAAACAAGTTCTTAACCTACACAGAGTTAGACTCCCACACAATAATAGTGGGAGACTTTAATACCCCACTATCAGTATTAGACAGATCAACGAGACAGAAATTTAACAAGGATATTCAAGACTTGAACTCAGCTCTGGATCAGGTGGACCTAATAGATAGCTACAGAACTTTCCACCCCAAAACCACAGAATATACATTCTTATCAGTGCCACATGGCACTTACTCTAAAATTGACCACATAATTGGAAGTAAAACACTCCTCAGCAAATGCAAAAGAACTGAAATCATAATAAGCAGTCTCTCAGACCACAGTGCATTCAATAGCATTCAGGATTAAGAAACTCGCTCAAAACTACACAGCTACATGGAAATTGAACAACCTGCTCCTGAATGACTCCTGGGTAAACAGTGAAATTAAGGCAGAAATCAAGAAATTCTTTGAAAACAATGAGAACAAGGAGGCAATATACTAGAATTTCTGGGACACAGCTAAAGCAATGTTAAGAGGGACATTTATACCACTAAACGTCCATATCAGAAAGCTAGAAAGATTTCAAATCAGCATCCTAACCTCACAATTAAAAGAACTAGAGAAGTAAGAGCAAACAGATTCAAAAGCTAGCGGAAGACAAGAAATAACTAAGATCAGAGCAGAACTGAAGGACTCAGAGACATGAAAATCCCTTCAAAGAATCAATGAATCCAGGAGATAGTTTTTTTTGAAAAACTTAATAGATAGACCACTAGCTAGACTATTAAGAAGAAAAGAGAGAAGAATCAAATAGATACAATAAAACATGATAACGGGGATATCACCACTGATCCCACAGAAATACAAACTACCATCAGAGAATCCCATAAACACCTCTTTGCAAATAAACTAGAAAATCTAGAAGAAATGAATAAATTCCTGGACACATACACCCTCTCAAGACTAAACTAGGAAGGAGTCAAATCCCTGACTATACCAATAACCAGTTCTGAAATTGAGGCAGTAATAAATAGCCTACCAACCGAAAAAAAGCCCAGGACCAGCCAGATTCACAGCTGAATTCTATCAGAGGTACAAAGAGGAGCTGGTACCATTCCTTCTGAAACTATTCCAAACAATTGAAAAGGAGGGGCTCCTCATTTTATGAGGCCAGCACATCATCCTGATACCAAAGCCTGGCAAAGACACAACAATAAAAGATAACTTCAGGTCAATACCCCGATGAACACCGATGCGAAATCCTCAATAAAATACTGGTAAGCTGAATCCAGCAGCACATCAAAAAGCTTATCCATCATGATCAAGTCGGCTTCATCCCTGGGATTGAAGTCTGGTTCAACATATGCAAATCAATAAACATAATTCATCACATAAACAGAACCAATGACAAAAACCACATGATTATCTCTATAGACGCAGAAAAGGCCTTCGATAAAATTCAACATTGCTTCGTGTTAAAAACTCTCAATAAACTAGTTATTGATGGAATATATCTCAAAATGGTAAGAGCTATTTATGACAAACCCACAGTCAAGATCATACTCAATGGGCAAAAGCTGGAAGCATTCCCTTTGAAAACCAGCATTCCCTTTGAAAACCAGCATTCCCAAGACAAGGATGAC
>NW_012100965.1:110310-112183 GCF_000951045.1 Mandrillus leucophaeus
TATGGAACCAAAAAAGAGCCCGTAGAGCCAAGACAATCCTAAGCAAAAAGAGCAAAGCTGGAGGCATCACGCTACCTGACTTCACACTATAAATGAAAACAGCATGATACTGGTACCAGAACAGACATATAGACCAATGAACAGAATAGAGATCTCAGAAATAACATCACACATCTACAACCATCCGCTCTTTGACAAACCTGACAAAAACAAGCAATGGGGACAGGATTCCCTATTTAATAAATGGTGCTGGGAAAACTGACAAGCCATATGTAGAAAACAGAAACGGAACCCCTTCCTTACACCTTACACAAAAATTAACTCAAGATGGATTAAAGACCTAAATGTAAAACCCAAAACTATAAAAACCTCAGAAGAAAACCCAGGTAATATCATTCAGGACACAGGCGAGGGCAAAGATCTTATGATGAAATTTCCAAAAGCAATTGCAACAAAAGCTAAAATTAACAGACTGGATCTAATTAAACTAAACAGCTTCTGCACAGCAAAACAAACTATCATCAGAGTAAACAGGAACCCTACAGAATGGGAGAAAATTTTTGCAATCTATCCATCTGACAAAGGTCTAATCAGATTTTACAAGGAACTTAAACAAATTTACAATTAAAAAAACACATCAAAAAGTGGGCAAAGGACATGAACAGATACTTCTCAAAAGAAGACATTTATGTGGCCAACAAAAGCTCAGCATCACTGATCATTAGAGAAATGCAAATCAAAACCACAGTGAGAAACCATCTCACGCCAGTCAGAACGGCAATTATTAAAAAGTCAAGAAACAACAGATGCTGGAGACCCTGTGGAGAAACAGGAATGATTTTACACTGTTGGTGGGAATGTAAATTAGTTCAAGCATTGTGGAAGACAGTGTGGTGATTCCTCAAGTATCTAGAACCAGAAATACCATTTGACCCAGCAGTTGCATTACTAGGTATATACCCAAAGGAATACAGATCATTCTATTATAAAGATACATGCACACGTATGTTTATTGCAGCACTATTCACAATAGCAAAGCTATCGAACCAACCCAAATGCCCATCACTGATAGACTGCATAAAGAAAATGTGGTACATATACACCACGGAATACTACACAGCCTAAAGAGGAATGAGATCATTTTCTTCGCAGGGACATGGATGAAGCTGAAAACCATCATTCTCAGCAAACTAACACAGGAACAGAAAACCAAACACTGAATTTTCTCACTCATAAGTGGGAGCTGAACAATGAGTACACAGGGACACAGCAAGGGGAACACCACACACCCAGGCCTGTCGGCGGGGTGGGGAGAGGGAGAGCATCAGCACAAACACCTCATGTATGCGAGGCTTCAATCCTAGGTGACAGGTGCATAGGTGCAGCAAACCACCATGGCACACATATACCTATGTAACAAACGAGCACATTCTGCACATGTATCCTAGAACTTAAAGTAAAATAAACATAATTATAATAATAAGATAAAAAATAAAAATAAATTTGTAAAATGCCTCAGTAATTTGGATAACTTTCAAGGATTTTTGCTTCATTGATTTATTTCTACCAGCACCACTCTGCTTTATATAAGACGGTTTTAGAATGCATTATAATATTGGGTAGAAATCTTCTGGTAGTCTGTTTTATTTTTTAAAAAAATTATGAGCAATTTTAGCAGGTGTAATTTTTCAGATGACAAATAATCATGTTCAAAAACATCATTTAAATTATAGATAGAATTGTGCTAAGTTTACAAATTGTAATTAGGACCATTTAATAACAACATTAAACACTGAACAACCAAGTGAATTCAAATATACTAAAATGCCATATTGACCTAATGTGAAAACAAGACCTAAACCAACCTTGAACA
>NW_012100965.1:112233-114158 GCF_000951045.1 Mandrillus leucophaeus
AATCCTAGGTGACAGGTGCATAGGTGCAGCAAACCACCATGGCACACATATACCTATGTAACAAACGAGCACATTCTGCACATGTATCCTAGAACTTAAAGTAAAATAAACATAATTATAATAATAAGATAAAAAATAAAAATAAATTTGTAAAATGCCTCAGTAATTTGGATAACTTTCAAGGATTTTTGCTTCATTGATTTATTTCTACCAGCACCACTCTGCTTTATATAAGACGGTTTTAGAATGCATTATAATATTGGGTAGAAATCTTCTGGTAGTCTGTTTTATTTTTTAAAAAAATTATGAGCAAGCAATTTTAGCAGGTGTAATTTTTCAGATGACAAATAATCATGTTCAAAAACATCATTTAAATTATAGATAGAATTGTGCTAAGTTTACAAATTGTAATTAGGACCATTTAATAACAACATTAAACACTGAACAACCAAGTGAATTCAAATATACTAAAATGCCATATTGACCTAATGTGAAAACAAGACCTAAACCAACCTTGAACACAGATTTTTTGTTTCCTTTTTTTGGTCAACTTCAGGCCTCTCCTGACAACCCTTATCTAAGAGGATTACAGGCCACCGGTACTGCTCTTTTTCTGATAATGATCTCTACTAATTGCCTTCATAATTCTTGTCATACACTCTGGTCACTTTGGCCAGTGGCTGTCTTCACCTCTCCTTTTCGTTCTGCCATTTTATCCCTCATTTGGAATAGACCTGGCATACACAGATTTTAAATAAACGTTAAATAATTTGAAAAACACCTGTGATGTTAAGTAAATAAATCAGGGTACCTATTTTTCTAAATACTGAAGGGTTCATACCATGTTTTAAACAGGCAAGAGATATTGTTTGTATTGCATTGTCACGTGGTTTGCCCAGGAATTTGGGTTTGTGAGGGAACTTAGAGAACATGGGTTTTAATTAGATAATTGACATGAGGGTGGGGGGGGACGCAGCATAGTGGAAGGAGTCCTCATTTGCTGTCTGAGGTTGGTACACGTGTTGAACAGGACTGACAGTGACAAACCATCAAGAAACAATGAGTTTCCCTCTGCTATTGTAATTAGGTCTTTAGAAGTCAAAGCCATCCAGACATTCATTCAACTACAGATAACATTGATTTGTTTCCCATTTTTAACTGTTTCCCATTTTTACTTTAAATATCTTATATCGGCCACCCTCTTCAGCTTGCCTCTCTGTTCCCTCCATTGCCTGCTGCTTAAACAGCCACGGCTACATAATCTATTGCCTGCCTTCGGAGAGCAGGGAATTTGCCATTACAACTTGCACTTGGTTTAGAGACTAATGTTTTGTAGTATTGCTAATTGCATGTCTTCCTCTTCCTCTAGGCTTAAAATTTCTCAAGAATACAGTATAATTATAAAAGCACAGAAAAAGGGCTTATGTCCAGGTCTGAAATATCCCTTTGAACGAATGAATCATTAACTTGCTGGCTTGCTTTTGGGCTACAGATTCCCTCCTTCTTCTGGTTCCTGGAGATCACACTTTATTTCCGCTAGGTCAGTTACGCATTTTTGCGTGTTTTCATAATATGCTAAATAAGTATATCTATTTGTTGTGGAATGAAACGTATGTTAGCTAAGTTTTGAATGAGAAGTTTGATGTTGAATTTTATCAACTGTCTTTTGGGTAGCTATATGAATGATTGATTTTTTCTCACTTACTCTATTAACCAAGCAATGTACAAAAATAAAAATCCTGATAATAAAACATGGAAAGAGAATCAGGAGAGTTGAGCAGGTGTGCAATTGTTATTAATCAGACAAGTCTTCACTGAGAAGGTGACATGTAACTCAAGAATTGAGGAAAGAATATAAACAGGCATGAAATCCTTGAAGCAAGAGCTTGCTTAGTATGTTAAAGGAAGGGCAAAAAACAGCCAAG
>NW_012100965.1:116383-119052 GCF_000951045.1 Mandrillus leucophaeus
CTTTAAGGTTCATCAGTGTTGCAGCAGATGTCAGAATTTAATTTATTTTTAATTTTTTCACAGACAATTTTTTAGGTTCATAGCAAAATTGAAAAAAAGGCACAGAGATTTCCCATATACCCCTAGCCTCTACACATGCACAGCCTCCCCTACTATCAATATTCCACACTAGGGTGGTGCGTTTGTTACAACTGATGGACCTTCACTGACTCACCATAATCACCCAAAGTCCACTGTTATATTAGCATTCACTCTTAGTATTGTACATTTTATAGTTTTGGACAATTGTATAATAACATGTGTGCATCACTATACTATCACATACAGGAGAGTTTCACTTACGGAAAAACCCTCTGTGCTCCAACTGTTGATCTCTCCCTCCTCCCATTTCATTATTTTTAAGGATGAATAATATGCAATACACCACGTTTTGTTTATCTATTCATCATTTGATGGGCATTCGAACTGTTTCCACTTCTTGGTTATTATGAATAATGCTGCTGTGAACATTTGTGTATAAGTTTTGTGTGGACCTACTTTTTCATTTCTCTTGGGTATATACTGAGGAGTAGAATTGCTGGGTCTAATCTTAATTGGGTAAGACTCTTTTCCAAAGTGACTGTCATTTTACATTCTCACAAACAATGTATGAGGTTCCCATTTTTTCACATCGTGATTGATACTTGTGTGTTGTTTAAAAATTTTAGCTACCCTAGTGGATTTGAAGTGGTTTTTTAAAGTGGTTTTGATTGCATTTCCCTGAGGACTAATGATGTTAAACATCTTTTTACGTGCCTATGACAATTTGCATACCTTCTTTGGAGAGGTTTTGATTGCATTTCCCTGAGGACCAATGATGTTAAACATATGCCTATGGCAATTTGCATACCTATTTTGGAGAAAGTCAATTCAAATCCTTTGTTCAATTTTAAACTGGAAATTTTATCTGTCTGTTGTTGACTTGTAAGAGCTCTTTATGCTTGCTCTAATTGTTTCAGATCTTAATGTTATTAATTTTATTTCCTCCAGGGTCAATTCTGCTAATGTTTCATTTTATGTATTAATATTTTATTTTCTCCTGTAATTTGTCCTTTTTATATGTCAATTCTCATTTATGTCATCCTGTTGTCTTATATTTATGCCAGGGAATTCATTTTTTCTTTAATTTCTAACAGCAACAATTGTGTGGATTAAAATACATTTTAGGGGAATACAGGTAGCATTTGTCAAAAATGTTTGTCTTTGCTTACTGTGTTCAAATGTTTTTGATAGGTTCCTAATGTTCTTCCTCAACCTGCTTCAAATTGTACTACCGACAGTTAATATTTTCTGGAGTTTGAGGTATGAACTTAGCTCTTATCCCAATTTTAGTGTGCATGAATTATCTTCTCCTTTTTTGTTTATTTTCATTGGATTTGAAGGTGTGTAGGGGTTGGGGCGGAGACACATTCTGCTTTTTCTCCTAATCTGCTAGTACTTAGGAATGAACAGCAGCCACAATCGCATACTATTATCTAGAGAGCACTGTGGATTAGGTCAACAGCAAAATAAAGTTGATACCGGCAACCTTTGTTAGTACCTGGGTTGTTCTCTAAAATCAAGGTCTTCCAGATTTCCATCTGCCTTCATGGGCATGCAACAGTAAACCAAGGCCAGCCAGAGAACGTGCCTTTTGCTCCCTCCAGATCATGATCTCTTAATAGCTGAACTAAAAATCTACAATTATAAAATCTCAAAATAAATTGTAGCTGTCCAAGACAATTACATAACAGCTCTATTCTGAAAAACGCTAGCTTCATCACCTCTGGTGAAGTGCTGGTTTTTTCTTTTGAAAACTCTGCATTTATAGGAGGGCAAGGGTTAGCCCAATGCCATAGAATCAGCGCAAGGAGTGGGAGGAAAGAGACTAGGTTCTTTAATTCTCAGCCCAAGTCTCTAACCACTAAACCACACTACCATTCCCTCTAATTACCCTTTAGGTAATAAGTGTAAAAATATGTTTTTGAGGTGATGAGATAAAATTAGAAGTTAGGTGATTGGGTTAGTCTTCATCTCCATCTTAGTCACTAAAACAAAAATCCACAATGAATAAATGGGACCAAATAGTTTCTCAGCAAAACAGAAAGTTAACGGAGATTCTAAATAAATTCACACCACAAAACCAAAGAGGCATTTAGGAATTTCCCTAATACCCTCAAAGTGGGACATTTTCTAGTACTTACTGGAAAATGTTATAATTAAGAGGATAGAATTTTTTTATTTTCATACATTGAAAACTTTCCTTCCAGAAGTTCTTGGCAATTTTATCTTCAGGAAGTATATCTATGCTATTTGGTTGTGTTATTTTGAAATGAAAATTCATTTAATAAATTATGAAGATTTTGTTTTTATTTCTCTGCAATGATCTTAGTAACTACTATCAGGATTACATGCTACAATATCTGGAAAAGTTTTTCCCAAATAAGGAAAATGGACATTCTGCAACATGATAGTCCTTAACAATCTAAGAGCAGTCTCAGTAGCTCTGTCTTCTAGAAACTTCTATTATTGTTATCTTGATACAAAGAACCTCACTGCCAACATCAGAGTTTGAGTTCTAATACCATCACTTGGCTATTAACATAGCTTATCCAGGTAGATCACGCTACGTTCAAACCTCAGCTTTGATA
>NW_012100965.1:120557-121311 GCF_000951045.1 Mandrillus leucophaeus
TGTTTTGCACATATTGAGCTGAATACATATATTCACCTGCTTATATAGTCATGTGACTTATTTTGAAACGTTAAAACTATGCAATCATATAACATATCAGCAACATTAGAGTAATATAGCTTCGCTTTTTGGTAACTACTGGATTGGTTTTACTAACATTTTATTCAGGATATTTCATGTATGTTCATGAACACTTTTGGTCTGTACTATTCTCTTGTAAGTTCCCTTGGTTTTACTATCTAAGTAATGGTGATCTCGTAAAATGACTTTTGAAATGTATTCCATTCTTCTCATATTCTGAAAGAACTTATAACGGTTTTAAAAAAATTTCTTGCGTATATGTTTTGGTAGAATTTGCCATTGAAGCTACTTGGGTCTGGAATTTTCTTTATGTATGGCTTTTATTTATGAATTTAACCTCATTGATGGACATAGGCCTATTTAGATTCCTATTACTCCTTTCATCAATTTAAGTAATTTGTATCTTTCAAGGAATTTACTCATTTAAATTATCAAATTCATTGGCATAAAATCTATAAGATGTTGATACTTTGTTTTATGTCTCTTGTTTTCTTGATCAATTCTATTGATTTAATGGACCTTTAAAAGAAACAGCTTTTGGTTCTATAAATTTTCTCTGTTGCATTGATTTCTGTATATGTATTTATTATTCTATTTATTTGGGTTTATATTACTATGCTTATTCTAGGTTCTTAAGGTAAAAGATTCCAGCTTTAATATTAGATCTTTCCCA
>NW_012100965.1:123041-129652 GCF_000951045.1 Mandrillus leucophaeus
TTTTTTAATTTTTATAGACAGCATATGGTTAGAGCCTGTTTTTTTATTCATTCTGACAATCTCTGCTTTTTAATTATAGTGTTTGGCCATTTACATTTAATGTGTTTTTCAACATGGTTGGCTTTAAATTTATCATCTTGCTATTTGTTTTCTACTAGTTCTATAATACTTTATTCTTTTTATCTTATTTTCCCTTAGCTTTTTTTCCTTGAATATTTTTGGCATCCATCTTATCTTATTAACTTTTTATATCTTCATGTCATTTTCAGCGGTTTCATCCTTCAAATGTAATTTTAGCTTGCCACATTCTACCTTCATATAACGTTACACCACATCACATATAACTGATTTTTATATATTACATATTGCATACAGACTGTATGATATTGTCCTTCCTCTAAAGAATTCCATTCAAAGATATTTTCCAAATTTAAAAGATTTTGTATTATTCCACCTAATTACAATTTCTATTTCTCTTCATTCTTTGAATAGACACATATTTTTATTGCTGTTATGTTTTAATCTGAAATCATTGTAAGAGATTTAGCTTACTTGTCCAGAAATATTTATAAGTACATATAAAAGGGTATTTGCTTCTGTGTTTATTGTAAAAGTGTATGCTAAATATGTGAATTTTCCCTCAAAACAGTAGTAAGTAACTAGTTACAATTAGTTACAGTTTCAAGTAAACCAATTATTAATATGTAGAAAAGAGTGTCACTCCAGATACGTTACATAGTGAATTGGATACTTTAAAACATTTGCTTCAAAAGATAGTATCTAGTCTGTTTTATCTGCTTGGTATGGCCCTGACAGCAAAAGTCTTTAACATTAAGGAATACGTTATTATAATAAATGTGCAGAATCAAACGAATGTCCACTGAAAAATTATGACTATAGCTGATAATACAACTACTATGAATTTCACCATTACTTTAGTATAATTGCAACCAGGATACTAGTTTTTATAATACATTTGAACCCTATACATTTTTTAAAAGATATTTTTGTTTGTTTCACTGAAAGTGTGTCACCATTTAACAGTGATCAAAATAACGAGGCACAGTCACATATGTTACAAAATTTAGACCCTTTTGTTTTTCCTGTTACTTAAGGCGAGGACAGAGTGTGAGAGCTGGTAGTGGTCAGCTTTATGCTTAACTGTTAGAGTAAACTGGTAGAGCTGTCCTTCACAATTTATTCAAACATCTGGCTACCACAGTTAAATAGGTTAGGGAAGAGCATATGGTTCTCATTTAGAACACTGCAAATATCATCCTGATGGAGACTAAAATGTTAAGAAAGGCCAATACTGTTTTGATTATAATCACAGACAGGAGAAAACAAAACAAAACACACACACACACGCGCACACACACACACACACAAAACCCCACATCCTAAGCTAAGAATCCCCATATCTTATTATAAAAAATTTATATTCTGTGTTTTGTTGTTATTTTGATTCTTACATTAAAGGACAGTCCATTAATACAGGAGGATAACAGTTGACTTTTATGTGTTCTTCAAATAAAATGATTGCCAAAAAATAAAAAATAAAAAAAGGAGAAAATTATAAACTTCAGGAACTTTCGCTTTTAATAACAATGTTTATTTGGAATTTCAAAGTTACATTTTTATATATTAATCCTATTGATTAGGAATACATGGATATGTATTTTCCAATTAGATTATAATTAAATAGCAGGCTTCTATCTCTGTAAAACAGATGAAAGGGCTGTTAGGTTAATCCAGCTGCTTAAAATGTGTGTTGTATTTGACCATTTGCCAAAAAAATCTGTGGCTACATGAGCCAGCTGGCATGGGTTGGAGGGTGGGAATCTCTCAGCTGATTATGACCATGGCTGAGGACATTTTTGTAAATTCTACTTTCAAAATGACAGTGAAAAACTCTACCTTGGCTGCCCTACAATTTTTCCAAGCAATGATATCTTCAGAAATTGTTTACCTTTTAAAATATACCTTCCCATTCATATTACTTGAACCCCTAAACAAGTCATTTACTTACATTAAAAAAGTAAGAGAAAAAAAATTTTTTAAGATGTATTAAAATTCAGGAGCCCGGGATTTCACTTTGTATATTTTGTCATATTTCCTACATAAAAAAGGGGGAAAATTAATTTTAAAATAAGTAACTCAATAAGAATATTTATGTCAAAACATCAATATCTCATTGTATAATTTTATGATTTTTAAAAAATTATTTCTTATTAGAGACCATAGGTAGGCAGAGTTGCTTAATTTTTAAAAACTGTCCTCATCATTTGAGTTATTATATATAATAAGAACCCATGTTTTTAACCACCAAGAAAACCCTAAATTACTTCTCTACATTGGCTCATCTGCGCATGTATTTATGTGTGTGTGTGTATGTGTGTGTGTGTGCGTCTACCAGGTGTGAGGCCCACCACACTAACAAGTCCCAAGGTACACTCTTCCTTTGATTTTTTTTTTTCCCCAGCTGGTACTTGCTACAGCAACATGTCTGAGTGGCCATTTGAGTTATCTGAGAAGCTGTCAAAAGGCTGAGAAAATTTGGGAAGATTTCAAAAACCTGACTGAGCCTGCTTTCTCAAGAATAATACTTTATGACACTTTCATTCTCAATCCCAAACCTCAGATGTTTGATTTTTTTTTTTCACTGTTGAAATAGTGGCAACAAGAAGGATAGGTGCAGTTAGGATACTTTAAAAAACATAAAAATCACAGAATGTTTCAGCTTTCACTGAATTGCAGACATTTATATTTTCAAATTATAACGTGATAGATGGAGTCTGGTTTCACTAAAAACAGAATATAAAAGAGAAATCTCCATGAATGATACATGGTTTCTAGTAGTCCACTTATAGGAATATTTAACTTTATTCATATTTGTTTTTATGTCTTTACATTATTTTAATAGGTAATGCAATTACGTCTTCTAAAATTCAGAAAGCATAAAATGCATACAGGAAAAACTCACCATCCAGCCCTGTCTCATGTTGCCCTTGAGGACTCTATTTTCTACACCCACACAGTTAAACCCTGTTACAAGTTACTTGGGTGTATTAGTTTAACAAATAAAAACATAGGACTCCTGATTAAGTTTAATTTTCAGATAAATAATTAATGCTTTTTAAGTATAAGTATTTCCAAAATATTG
Organism: Mandrillus leucophaeus; assembly: GCF_000951045.1. NCBI lineage: Eukaryota > Metazoa > Chordata > Mammalia > Primates > Cercopithecidae > Mandrillus > Mandrillus leucophaeus. The sequence continues at coordinate 126,205 of NW_012100965.1, forward strand.
CAAGAGACATACATATATTTAAAAGTCATTGTTTGACATTCAAATTTAACTATGCGTCCTATATTTTGTCAGGCAACCCTAATCCTTCCTCAGATTCTTATGCAAATGGAGAAAATATGCACTCTTTTATTATCCTCCATCCCTTTCTTTTACAGAAATGATAGAATGCTTTATTTAGCATTCTGCACCTGTTTTTAGCTAACCACACTTTTGGGGATTATTCTGTATCATAAAAGATATTTCTCCTTTTTACCATATTTCATTAAACTCTCTTGATGTATTCACAGGTTAGGTCCCATATTTTGCTCTTCTAAACAATGTCACAATGAAGAATCTGTCATAAATTTCCAGAACTTGCATTATTATGTCAAAGGGGTAAGTGTATATATAATTATAGTAGATGCTGCAAATCGTCCTCCATAATGGTTACAACAATTACAATCCAATCAGCAAAGGGTGACAGTGCTTATTTTAACCACAACTTACTAACACTGTGTTACCAATCTTTGGATTTTGTTGCCAATCTGCCTGATAAAAAATGGTGTTTTAGTTTAATTCTATTTAGTTGTATTTTGCATTTATCTTTCAATGAGTAAAACTGAGAATTTTTGTATGTTTATAAACTGTTTATATTTTTTCTTTAATTTTCTAGTCATTTCGATGGTTCTACTGTGGTCAGTCTGTTTCTTCTAAAGTTCTTTGAGCTCTTTGTATATCAAGGATGTTGGCTCTTTGACTGTGATATAAATGGCCAATAGTTTTCCTAGTTTTTCATCTCCCTTTTCACTTCACTTGTGAATTTTTAAATCGATTCATTTTTATCACTCTTTTAGCTTATGACTTCTGAGTTCTGAATCAAAGTCACAAAAGCCTTTCCCACTTAAAGACTATAAAGGAATTCACTTTGTTTTTTATTTTTGTATCTTGCTAGTTTGAATTTTTTGTTTTATATTTAAATCCTTGATCATCTTGGTGTTTGCTATTGTCTGTGAATGCAGCTTTACCTTTTTTGGATATCTTCACAGTCGTTCCTATTTATTTGAACATCTGTTATTGTTTGTGCTGATTCGAGATCCTTCCTTCATTTGTACATTAAATTCTGTTGTGTATTTGTGTCTATTTTAAAACACTAAACTGTTCCCTTAGCAATTTTATTTGCCTATAATACAACAGTATCTTACCGAATTTATTATGAAGGTTTTATATGCTAAAATAACTAGACAAAAAATCTCACTTTCCTAACTTTTCATTTTTAGAGTTTACCTGGTTATTTGTGTTTGGTGATTTTTCTCTATGATTTCTAGAATTAGCTCGTCAAATTGTAGAAACAATGCTACTGGTATTTTTTGGGGGATGGCATTAAACTTACAAATTTGTTTCGAGAGAACTGACATACTTACGATGAGATTTCCTATACAAAACCATGATGTAGCTTTCCATTCATTCAGTGTATATTCTGAGTTGTCTTACTGATGATACAAAATTTTAATTCATTCTATTGGGTTATTTAGGTATATCTCTTAGTTTTAATTCTCTCTTTCTTTTCTTTCCTTCCTTTCTTCCTTTCCTTTTTTGAGACAGGATCTCCTTCTGTTGCCCAGGCAGGAGTGCAGTGGAACCAGCACAGCCCATCGCAGCTTTGGACTTCTGGGCTCAAGCCAGAAGTTCCCACCTCCTGCCTCGGCTTCCTGAATAGACAAAACTACAGGTGCCACCATGCCCTGCTATTTTTTATTTTTTATATTTTGTACAGATGAGGTCTAGCTTTTTGTTGCCTAGTCCGATCTTAAACTCCTGGCCTCAAGCAATCCTCCCACCTCAGCCTCCCAAAGCTCTAGGATTACAGGCATGAGACATAGCACCCAGTCGTCTCCATTTTCTCCCATTGAACTGAGAAATGTGTCTAACGCAATGTTCATTTGTGGTGGGAAAAGGGCAGCTTGCTTACTTTCTTTTTCTTCCTTTCCTTTTCTTTTTTCCTTTCCTTTCCTTTTTTCCCTCCGTTTCCTTTCTCCTTCCCTTTTCTTACTCCTTCCCTTTCCTGTGTCCTTCCGTTTCCTTTCCCTTCCCTTCCTTTCCCTTACTTGCCTTTCTGACTTTTGCAGACCCATTTAATAAAGTGCTGGCCTTTTTTTGGCTGGAGTCCATGTATTTCATCATGTTAAGAAAGTATTCACTGGTATCTATTTTGTTAATAAATACAAAAAATACGGAATGGTAATATTTTTCTTAGTTCTATCAATATACTAAATGATATTAATAGATTTCTTAATACTAAACCACACACATTCTTGGAATAAATTCCATTCTGCTCAAAACGATTAGCAATTTATCTCAGGCTTATATTATAAGCAAAGGTATTTCAGAAAGTTTTTTTTTTTTTTAGCTTATAGGAGGAATGGCCTTTTGTTTTCTTATTTTACCCTCTTGGTTTTTATGGCATCGTGATCAGATAATTGTTTCAATGCTACTTATATTTTTTGAATTTATTGTTTTATTCTTGCTCATTATATATCCCATTTTGTTAACTCTCGTGTTGGACTCACTCCTTTGAATGTATGTACAAATAAACAGCTAGCATGTGAGTTTTCTATTGCTTTGTAAAACATGACTACAAATCTAGTAGCCTAAAACAACTCACATTTATGATCTCGTATTTTCTATGGATCAGGCCCAGGTTCGCCGCATCCTTTGCTAAGACTGTAATCAAGGTGTAAGCCAAGGGTTTTCTCCCTGGGAGCCTTTTCTTGGGGGAAGAATCTATTTCCAGGCTCATTTCTCTTGTCCGCAGAATTCAATCCCTTGCTTAGCACCCAGGATTTTTGCTGGCTGTGGGCCAGAGGGGCGTCCCAGGTCCTAGAAGCTACAAATAGCTCCTAGAGTGCACTCTAGGTTGTCAAGGCCTCCTCCAGAGCCTAGAAGCCACCCCCAAATCCTAGAGGCCTCTCCCAGGTCTGAGAGTACACTCCAGGTTCCAGAGGCCCCTCCCAAGTCCTAAAGGCCTCCCTCAGGTTCTGGAGGCCTCCCCTATTTTCTAGAGTACACTCCAGGTCCCAGAGGCCTCCCCCAGGTCCCAGGGACCTTCTCAACATCCTGGAGGCCTCTCCCAGGTCCTAAAGGAAGCCCCCAGGTTTTAGGAGTCACAGGTAGGTCCCAGATGGTGCTCACAGGAGCCTCCCTGAGGCCCAAGAGCCTCTTCCAGATATTAGAGGCCTCCCGCAATGTCCCAAAGTCCACCTCTAGGTCTCAGAGGCCTCTTTCAGGTCTTAGAGGATATCCCCAAATCCTAGAGCCTTCCTTCCTGGACCTAAAGGCCACCCCTAGGCCCTAAAGCCTTTCTCCAGGTCCTAGATAGAGTACACCGTAGATACATACATGTATTTATTGCTTATCACTTAGATTTCCTCAACTTGGGCGCTTACTTCAAGCCAACAAACCAATAGAGAAT
>NW_012100965.1:132113-133088 GCF_000951045.1 Mandrillus leucophaeus
GGTGTGCACCACCATGTCCAGCTAATTTTTGTATTTTTAGTAGAGTTGGGGTTTCACCATGCTGGTCTCAAACTCCTGACCTCAAGTAACCCGCCCGCCTTGGCCTCCCAATGTGCTGGCACTACAGGCGTGAGTCACCGTGCCTGGCAGCCTATCCCATATTCTATTGGTGAGAATTAGGTCACAGAGTCTGTGGGTACTCAGCAACAGGGGTTCCAGAAAGACACTTATAGACCAAGATGTGGGAATGTTGGGGATCGTTTTAAAGGGCTCACCACAAATAGATGGATAGGTGGAAAACTGCTACTTTTAAAATTATCTTCACCATCTTCTCTAGCCTTACTTTTATTTCCTCATGATTTGCCGCAGGCTGAGAAACTGTATTTAAATCTTGCACTGCTAATGTGTTCCGTCTGATTCTCTTGGTATCACCTACAGTTTTGTTTTTAAACATTTTTTGATTTTGTGATATATGGTTTATTCTCATATCCTCATTTGAATTTCATCCTTCAGCATTAAAAATTCCACTCTTTTCTTTTTTTCTTTCTACTGTGTGTGTAACCTGCATTTCACCAGGTTACTTAATAAGATGACACACCTCTGCTTTGTTCTTTTTGTTGTGTGTGTGTTTTTTTGTTTTTTTGTTTTTTTTTTTTTTTTGAGACGGAGTCTCGCTCTGTCACCCAGGCTGGAGTGCGATGGCGCGATCTCAGCTCACTGCAAGCTCCGTCTCCCAGGTTCAAGCGATTCTCCTGCCCCAGCCTAACGAATAGCTGGGATTACAGGCATGCGCCACCACACCCAACTAATTTTTGCATGTTTAGTTGAGACGGTGTTTCACCATGTTGGCCAGGCTGGTCTTGAACTCCTGACCTCAGAAGATCTGCCCGCCTCAGCCTCCCAAAGTGCTGGGATTACAGGCCTGAGCCACTGCACCCGACCCGCTTTGTTTCTATTGCATTTGTCTTGTGTAAC
>NW_012100965.1:134588-139581 GCF_000951045.1 Mandrillus leucophaeus
ATCTCCTGACCTTGTGATCTGCCTGCCTCGGCCTCCCACAGTGCTGGGATTACAGGCGTGAGCCACCACGCCTGGCCCAATTTTTTTTTTAAGTATTGTTCTACTCTGCTATCAAACATTGAATTTATTTTATACCATTTTATAATGTGATCTCTTTCTTCTTTTTGATTTTTTTCTTTATGGGGTCTTGATATTTTGGAAAGTCAGTATTTTTGTTCTAGTGGTAACTCCTATTATATTTATATTATATAAAATATTTTTAGTTATGCTTTATTTTCTGAACTATAAGCATTTCTAAAAGTACCACATTCCATATTCCTTCTCCTCCTCCTGTCCTCTATCACCTAATTTTATACAAAAATAACATCTCGCCGGCCACGGTGGCTCACGCCTGTAGTCCCAGCACTTTGGGAGGCCAAGGCAGGTGGATCACCTGAGGTCAGGAGTTTGAGACCAGCCTGGCCAACATGGAAAACCTTGTCTCTACTAAAAATACAAAAATTAACCGGGCATGGTGGTGCGCACCTGTAATCCCAGCTACTCGCGACGCTGAGGCAAGAGAATCATTTGAACCCGGGACGGGGAGATTGCAGTGAGCCGAGATTGCACCACTGCACTCCAGCCAGGGCAACAGAGTGAGACTCTGTCTCGGAAAAAATGTGCATATACACACACACACATGCACACACACGCACACACACAATCTCTTTCAGTGTCTACCCTTTTACTTCTGTTACCTGACTTCTGCATTACATGATCTATGATCTTTATCAGCCAGCTTTAGAGATGAGACCATCTCTACTTCTCAGTATCTTTGTACCTCCTTATTTTTGTTTGTTGTAACTTTTCTGGTTTTTCAGTATAACATGGACATCTTTTCCTTCATCACCCCACTTCTTTTAGTTGCATATAGATACATACAAATATTTATTATCATCAGTCGTATTGTTGCAGGGTAGTGTCCCCATTTTTTGTTTGTTTGGTTGAAAACTCTACCAGTTGCAGAAAACACCCTCAGTTCGCTCACAAGGGCTCATAAGAACAATATTTTCTGATCCTTTTGTCTTCGACCCAGTTAGCTTTTATGCTTTAAGAACATTTTAAAAATAACCTGTGTTATCCTGTTTTCCTTTGAGGTGTTAGAAGTCACCTCTACGTGCCTTTGTACAAATTAGAAAAGGGGGCCTCTCTCTGGCACGTTCAGTCCTGGGTACACAGTGCTCAGTGAGAAGAAGGGAAATAAGAATCCCTCATGCGTGCTAGACAGGCACTGGCCTTCCTGCCACCTCCAGTTCTGTCCTCACTTCAGAGGTCATTTTTTTTCTACTTCTTTCCTCAAGTTCTTTGATGTTGACATTTTTATATAGCATTGGATGATATTTGTTTATGGTTAATTCATGAGTCTCGATTTTTTTTTGTTATTTACATCTACTTTAGTTCCACTGTAGCAGAGACTACACTGTACGATTTGAATGATGGGAAATTTGGTAATATTTCCTTATGGTCCAGGCCATGTGCACTCGAAAAGCTAAGTGCAGTGATCTGCATATGCCAATTAGGCCAAATTTGTAAAGCATGATGTTTAAATATTCCATGCATCATTTTTTTTTCTTTTTAGTGTTTCCATTGGTTATTGAGAGTGGGATATTAGTGTTTCACTGTAAGTGCGAACTTGTCTGTTTTTCCTTTCAGTTCTTTCAGCTTTTAGTTTTATGTATTTTAATGTTATTCTATTAGCTGCCAACAAATTCACAATTCTATCTTTCTAGTGGACTAGCCATTTTATCATTAGGAAATATCTTTGCCTCTAACAATGAGCATTGCCTTAAAGTCTGCTCTGTCTGATGTCAGTAGAGCTATCACAGTTTGTTTTCATTAGTTTTTACATGTTAAGTCATTTACGTCTTTTTACTTTTAACCTCTATGCCCTTACATTTAAGGCATATCTCTTTAAAACACTGTATGTTTGAGATTTTTAAAAATCTTGAATCTGTGTTTTTTTAATGGAAACATTTACTGACATATTTGACATTAAATCTATGCACTATTTACAGTGTGTCTTCCCTGGTTCATTTGTACCTTTCTGGAATTATTTAAGTTTAATGAAACATTTATGAGTCTATTTTTATTTCTTTTTTATTAGTTTATTAGTAATACAGCCTTTCATCATTATCATTATTATTGCCTTAGGGGTTTCAATATAAATTCTTGACTGATTAGGGCCTCTCTATAAACAGATACTTTCCATCACTTCTTCATCAATACAAAGATTGAATTTTACTAGCCTCACCCTATTTTTGCTATTATTAGTGTCAGGAACTTTCCTTCTACATATATTTTGAAGCATATGACATTATTAACATTGTTACACAGGGAAAACAGTTATTTAGATTTACCCATATCATCACTTTTAAATTCTTTGTTCCTTCCAGGTTTTCATGATTTTCCAATTGTGTGAAGAACTCCCTATTTCTTTCACTGCATATTTGCTGCCAATAAATCCTCTCAGTTTCTGTTTATAAAGATCTTTATTTTCAAAGGATTGTTTTTGCTAAGTCAAGGATTCTGGATTGGCAATTATTTTCTTTTAGCATGTTAAAGTTGTTATTGCATTTTCTTTGTGCTCAGATAATTTCTGTTAAGAATTCAGTTCTGGGCATCACTGTTGCTCTTTTTAAGATAATGTGCCTATTTTCCCTTGGCTGCCTTGAAAACTTTCTTCTTTGGCGTTTAGCAGTTTTACTATGCTGCTAAATGTGCAGTTGTTCATTTTGTTCTTCATAATTTAATTTGCTTGTGGTCCGTAGTTTTTCTTTAATCTTTAACTTCGGTCCTTTGGAGAATTCTCAGCCATTATGTCCTCAAATACTGCTTCCACCCCATGACTCTCTTTTCTGTTTAGAACACCAATTATACACATTTTATATCTTTCAAAATCTCCTTCGTTTTCCATACCGTTTTTCTCTTTTTGTAAATATTTCTTTCTGTTTCAAATAAGGATATTTTCTACAGATCTGTCCTCCAGCTCACTAACCCACTCTCCTGCATTTGACCCGCTGTTGAAACTTTATTGAGTTGCTAATTTCAGTTACTTTACAGCTTTAGGATATCCATTTAATTCTGTTTCATAGACTCTTATTTTATGGTGAAAATGTGCGTCTTACCATTTACTGATTTAAACATATGAATCTGATGGCTCTTTATTATCTGCGGAGTTGTTACTATTTTCTATTTTTTCTCTTGGTGTTTGGTCACCTGGTTCTATATTTTTTCAAAGCCTGATAGTAAATCACTGAATGAAAACTGTTGCTTGTTACAATACCTCTGAAAAAACATTTGCTTGTTATGACAGTATCTCTGAAACATATTAACTTCATCTAGGAACTATTTCCCTTTATCTGGAAGATTGTTACACTAGGTACAGATCGACTTGATCCTTTCTGGAATGAAGAGGTTTCCAATGCGCTTTCTGTCTCAGTGAAGGATAAACTTTTTCTAGTTTGCTTTCTCTCCTAGAAAATAATACATTGGGAGCCTTACCTGGAAGCTTGTCAGTGTTTGCAGCGCCTTTCTCTTGGTCTTGCCTTAATTTCCAGTGTTTGCATTCCGGTGGATGCTTGGTGACTGCTTTGCTTGACTTCCTGGCCTCTCACCTGCACCATATTCCCTCTCTCTCATCCAGCCTACAAATAGGGAATTTCAGGCTCACCTGTCCATGGTTACCTTTCCTACAGGTTTGGCTCCTCCTAAATCCAGGCCGCCTCGGTAGCTCTACATTTCAACTTTGTCTCCCCTAACCTGTAAGCTTGCTGGAGGTCTCCACCACTGCTTTCATTTGGTCTTTGGAGGCTTGTGCCCCTTAGAACTTGGTGTCTGAATGAGAGAAGTGATGGGTGACGTTGGGGTCACCTCAATGCCATTTCCCCCTCTCACGGCATCTTGGCCACTCAGGTTACAGATATCTTGGCTGTTCTCTATCATCTTCAGAAGGCTGTTGTTGCTGTTTTACTTTTGCAACTTTTTACAGTGTTCCAGGCATGCTAGTTACTCTTATAAAAGCTTCTCCATCAGAGCCAGAGGCAAAGATGCTGGCCACTTCCTACCAGTCCCACTGCCACCATGAGATGTGAGTACCCACTGTGTCTTACCTGGAACACTACGGTGGCTTCATAACCAGTCACTCTGTGTCCACCCTGGCCCTCATTCTCAACAGAGCAGCCAGAGAGATACCTCAAAAGGTTAACCAGTTCATACCAGATATTTCAACAGGCTCCCCCGGCCCTCAGTGTAAATACAATGTTCACTGTGAAGAAAAAGCTCTCCCCAACCCTGCCCTCACAGACCTACAAGACCCTACACACTCCACACCATAGTCCTACTCTGCCCTGCCCCACTCTGCTCCAGCCATGCTGGCCTCGCGACCATTTCTGGAGCACCAGGTACCCCTCCACTGTCGGGCCTGTGCCCTGGCTGCCTACTCTTCCTAGAACATCTTTCCCCAGGTACATGATAGTGAATTGCTTCATCTCTTTCAACTCCTAGCTTAGATGTCACCTTTTCAGAGAAATCTATGCTAATCACTTTATTGAAACATCCTTCCTCACCCTTCTCTAGCCTGATACTTTGACTCCCTTCACCCAACTCTACTTTCTTCTTTTTTCTTCATCCATGATACTGATCACTTTCTGGAATAACATATTCTACCATATTCTTTACCATATTTATTATTTTTCTATGCATTTAATCCCCTTTCACCTCTCCCCAGGTAGACAGTTAACTCTAGGATGTTGGGAGAAAAGCTGAGTATTGGGAGAGAAGCTGAGGCAGGGTTTGGAACATGTACGGGGTCCAGGGTCTAAAACCCTTCATGGCCTCTGGACTGTGCCTAGACTTGCTGGTTCCTTGCTTCTAGCATTTTCATTATCTCAAGTAGCCATATATTTCAAAGAAAATGCTAAACCGTCACAGCTGTAGCTCATTCGCAGGATACGCT
>NW_012100965.1:141046-151779 GCF_000951045.1 Mandrillus leucophaeus
CTGAGAAACAAAACAGGATGAAAGAAAATTAATCTGGGCCTAATTAATAACATTTAGAAGTGCTTCTCATCAACTAACAGGTTGAATTATGAAAGGCTCTTTGTAAAGTCCACTTGGTTATAATATTATAATTTTTCCATTACTTTCGATTTTTCAAACGTTCAATCTACTTCATTTTTGCTGGATGGGAGAGCTCCAGCATCACAGCTTGGATGTATATCCCGTGAAGAAATGTCCAAAGTTTGTGATTCCCCAAAGCTACTGTGTTCCTCTTCACACAATCCCAAGTGTGTAACTCTCTGGTAGCTATAACCTTCGTATCTCTCCACCAATAAGACATAAGAGAAGGGGAAATGAAGGTTGGGACAACACTTTCTTTTTTCCCATATGAACCTTCTTCAAGGAGACGGAGCTGAATGACACAGAAAGAAATCTTAAGCAGTTATGTAAAAGTTGGCCCTGATACTCCTCTGAACAAACCCCATTAAGTCAGACTTAAATCTGCACATTTTCATGGTGAACAGTTTCTCAAATGTTTTGAAAATAACTGATCACCAGATTTGCCTAGTTAGAAACATTTCTGAGTTATTTTCTATGTAAGGCAGCTATATGAGCAAATAGGCAACTCCTGAGCATTCCTTGGAAGCAATAACAGGAAGAGGCTGAAATCTACAGATATTCAGGGAAGGTGGGGTTTTCTTACCCAGCTGTGACATTAAGCATCATGGTATGCTTCCTCTTACTAACAGTTGCAATCTTCAAAAATAGGCAGAGAGACAACAAACATACCCAATGCTAATGATCAATGGACATTTTATGTGTGACCCATGGACAAAAGTACTTCTCTATTGTATTAGGATTATGCTAAAAATGCAATTTCCTGTAACTCATTCCAATCATTGAATCAGATTCTCTGGAGGTGGGTCCCAGGAATTTTCAGTTTAGTAAGCCTACCAGGTGATTCTTATGCACACTAAGGTTTGAAAACAACTGAGAGATTTTAAAAACAACCACTATGACCTCTAACAACATCTGTTGATGGTGAGCAGTGTTGACTCACTCTTCCTCTGTTAGATCTGAAGTGGAGTTTTTGTAAATAAAGTTGCTTTTGTTTATACTACTACTTTTAGTTTTTGCTTGGTGTTCTGGGAATCTGTCTGTAGGAAAACCCTTGGATGTAGTGTAGATGTATTTTGGAAGAAAATACTTGGCTATGTTTATCCAAGTGAAATTAGAAAGAGCTGAAGATTGAGATGCCAGGGAGTAAAAGAGAATTAACATTAACATTTATATTTAGGGCCAAAACATATGCTAGAAAACAAGAAACATTTTGGCAATGTTCAATACATAGTTGAAGGTAATAGAAGTGGTGCTGAAATTCTGTACGCATTGCAATCCCCTGACTGCTACCATCATCAATATTTGTATTGTATGCTACTTTTATTAGACCTCCTCACATGTATTATCCCATTCAAGTCTCAAAAGAGTCAAAATGGCTTGTAGATAGAGCTTTTTTTCTCCTGATATGATTTTTATTTCCTTATTCAGTGTTCCAATTCCAATAAGTGTCATATTCATTTCCTCAATTGGTTATGCCTGCAACTTGGGAGGTGTTCATGAACCCCTCTCTCTTATGCCCCTTTCACTCCCTACCGTCCAACATACATGTCTGATGGGTTAGATTTATTGACTCAGAAAACCATTCAGACACTCATAAAAATACTTGGTAGATGAAAACAAGAAGCCCAGGGTAGTACCTTGTGGGTATACAGACTTGGTAGCATCGTGATGATCCCATTTAAATGCCTGACTTTTTTTTTTTACAGATAAAACAAACAAACAAATGTAATCCCTTATTGACCAGGCGAAAAGAGTTGGAAGTAATTTAATGATGATACTGGTTTGCTGATCTTGCTGCTACTATAAGTGTGGTCAGCTCCTGCTCACCTTCATTAATATGTTCTGGGAGCCCACATTCCACTGCTTCCTCCAGGTACATCCTACTGGATAGAGACTACCTCCATGAACACCTCTCCCTACTGACCTCCACTGCCATCAACATACACATATGGCATTCAGCTATTACCCAAAATTGGTCATTTCTAAAATTTTGGTTTGTAGAATACCTGTCCCCAACTGCTCTTTCCATCTTGATTCTTGGTTGTTTTTCTGCGTTTAGTATGTGAGGGTAACTCACACTAAATGGTTACATTTCCTTTGTTAACCTCAGTGGATGAGGGAGTATTTAAGCTTGCTCTCAGTAATACTTCACAATTTGACAGTGTTCTCCTTAGACAAACAAAAATTGAAATAATTTGTTAGATGCATATCACCTTACAGGACATACTTACAGAAGTTCCTTAGGGTAAAAGCGAATGACCTCATACAATAATCCAAGTCTACATGAAAAAGAGCACTGCTAATAGTAATTATCCCTAAATCACTTAATATATCACTGCACATCTCTTCTTTCTTCTGCTAACTTATTTAAAAATAGTTACATAAAGTAATATTTATATAATTGAACCTCTAAAATATAGATATGTAATGTCTTTAAGAGGAGAAAGGAGATGTGTGGGAGCAAAGTTCTATTAGAAGAAGAAAATAGCACAAAATGGTTTATCAAATCCAGAGCAACAAGTGAAAAGAATCAGAAACTGTAAATACAAATGGCTAATGTAACAAACTCAGTAAATATATACTTGCTACTATTGATTTAAAAGGAATAAACTTATTTAAATTAAGAAGTATGTCGATGTATTTTAACATATACTGATATTCTATGTACCTGAAGGAAGCAGTGGAATGTGTGCTACCAGACAGTATTAATGAAATTAAATTAGTATATATCTGCTGGTAATTCTAATTAGTTAGGAAGCATATTATAAGCCATAGAGCAGCCGGTCATAACTTTAAAAAAGAATATTAAAAATCATTAAAGGAACTTACATGTTACAATAAAAAATACTAATTAATGTAAAAGGAAGCAGGAAATGAAGAACTGAGGAATAAAAGAGATATGACACAGGTAGTAAAAAAAAGTTAAATGTCAGACATGCATCCAACTATATCAATAATAACACTAAATGCCCATGAATTTAAAAATTGAATCAAAGGTAAGGATTATCAGACTGAACAAAAATATATGCTGTCTACAGGAGACACATTTTATATTCAAAGATACAAATAGGTTGAACGTAAATACATACAAAAAGACATATCATTTTAACAACCACCATAAGAATGCTGGAACAGCTCTACTAATACTAGACAAAATATACTTAAAATGAAAGTGTTAGTAGAGATAAAGGGGTACATTTTGTGGTGATAAAAGTTTCAATACACAAGGAAGATATAACAATCGTAATCTTATATGTACCTAACACTAGAGCCCCAAAATATCTAAAGGTAAAATTGATTAAACTGAAGGGAGAAATCAATAATGTGACTGGTCTGGACGGAGGGAGAGGACAAAGACCACTAAGATGGTGCATTTCCGGGTTCTTCATCGCCAACTTACCCACACGCGGGAAGATGCAGCCCACGGCCGGGGAGAATACAGACCAACTGCGCAGGCGCAACATGGCGTCCCATCGAGGAAACGGAAACTTACCTGGCCCCACCTACAAACGCCCCGGACACGCCCATGTCCGCCTATTGCCCTCCCACTCCCAAGCCTTAGACAGAAAAGTCACTCCCGGCAGGCGCGCGGCGCGAACTTCCTCGGCCCCTCGTCATATGCGGACCTAGGAACCTCCTCCGAGAACGCCGGAGCGACTTCCTCGGCCTCTCCTCATATGCGGACCTAGGAACCTCCTCCGAGAACGCCGGAGCGACTTCCTCGGCCTCTCCTCATATGCGGACCTAGGAACCTCCTCCCAGAACGCGGCAGCGACTTCCTCGGCCTCCACCGCAGGAGACCGGTGAACCTCGCCCTTCCTTCCTTCACATTGGCTAGCTAATAAAGTTTCTTTTTTACCTCGCCTACTTGTCTTTTCTCTGGCGCCTGCTCTGGTGGTCGCATAAAACAAATCAGTGACATACCTATTGAAGATAGGAGTATGCCAGTTTTAGTAACAGATGTAAAAAGTAGGCAATAAATCAACAAGGAAACAGAAGACTTGCACAACGCTGTATGTAAACAAACCCAACAGACATTCACATAACACACCAATGCAGAACACGCATTCTCCTTAAGTGCACATGGTACATTCTCTGGGAGAAACTATATACTGTGCCATCAAACAAGCTCACTAAATTCACAGTGATTGAAATCATATGAAAACATGTTCTCTGACCAAAATGGAATAAAATTACAAATGTGTAACAGAAAGAAATTTGGGAAATTTACAAATAGTTGAAAATTAAACAACCTACTTCCAAATAACAAATGGGTCAAAAAATCATAGGGAAATTAGCAAATACTTGGAGCAAAATGAAAATAAAGACACAGTATAGCAAATGTTAAAGGATGCAGCTGAAGCAGAGTTGAGAAGGAAATTAATAGCTTTAACTGGCTAAGTAAGTCTAAAAAGAGCTCAAATCAATAAACTAAATGTTCACCTTTATACACTGGAAAAAGAGCAAAATAAACACAAAGCAAACAAGAGGAAGGAAATAAAGTTTAGAGCAGAATTAAATGAAATAGAAAATGAAAAATTCATACAGAAAATCAATAAAACCAGAAGTTGATTCTTCAAAAATATCAGCAAAATCGACAAACCTGTAACTAGACTGGCCCAGAAAAAGGAAGAAAACTCACTAAAATCAGGAATGAAATAAAAGATGTCAGTGTAGCTCTTGCAAAAATTATATATATATATTTATAATTTATGATAATATGTGAACAACTGTATTTCAACAAATTCAATAAATTAGAATAGGCAGCTTTGACAAAAAAACATTAAGAAATACAATTTTGAATAACAAGTGAAGCATAACAAGTAAACAAGTATAATGAGCAGAGATTCAATTAGTAATCAAAGAACTTCCACAAAAAAAAAGCCCAGTATCAAATGGTTTCACTAGTAAATTCTATCAAATATTTAAAGAAATAATTAATATCAATTGATAATTAATATCAATTCTCCCAAAATTCTATTAAAAAGTATAGGAGTGAGAACTCAACTCATTTTATGAGGCCAATATTAGGCTGATATCTAAAGTAGACAATACTATCATAAAAAAGAAAACTATAGACTAGTATCTCTTGTGAGTATAGATGTAAAAAATCTTCAGCAAAATACAAGCAAATATTTTTATCAACGTGTCATCTACCAACATGTAAAATGTTTTATACTTTTTATGATGAATTGGCATGAATCTCAGGAATGCAAGAGGGAGTTTACATCTGAAAATAATGTAATCCACCATATTAGTAGAATAACAAAAAACACGTGACTATTTCACTGGGCACAGAAAAAGCATTCAACAAATCTAAAACTCTTTTATGATTAAAAAGAAAAACACACTCAACAAAATAGGAATTGAAGTGAACTTAAACTGATAAAGGGTATTTATGAAAATTCCACAGCTAACATGATATTTAAAGGTGAGAGACTCAATGCTTTCCCCCGTTCTCATCACTTCTGTTCAACACTGTACTGAAGGTTCTATCCAGAGAGATTAGGCAAGAAAATAAAATGAAATGCCTTCAGATTGGAAAGGAGGATATAAAACTATCTCCACTCACAGATGTCATAACCTTGTATATAGAAAATACTGAGGAATCTACAAAAACCATAAAAGTAACAAACAAATTCAGCAAGATTGCTGAGTACAAGATCAACCTACAAAAATCAATTATAATTCTCTAAAGTAGAAAAGAATAACCTATAAATTAAGAAAAACAATTCCATTTAAAACAGCATCAAAAATAATAGAATACTTAGAAATAAATTTCTTAATAGAATTGAAAACTTTGTGCTCTGAAAACTACAAAATATTGTTGAGAAAAACTAAAGAAGACCTAAATAAATGGAAAGATATTTCATGTTCATAAATCAGAAGGCTTACTATTGTTATGATGACCATGCTGCCCAAATTGATCTATATATTGAACACAATTCTTACCAAAATTCTAGCGGGCATTTTTGCAGAATCCTACAAGGAGAACCTAGAAGTCATCTTGAAAAGGAAGAAACCCAGCTGGGCGCGGTGCCTCACGCCTGTAATCCCAGCACTTTGGGAGGCGGAGGCGGGTGGATCACGAGGTCAGGAGATGGAGACCATCCTGGTTAACACGGTAAAACCCCGTCTCTACTAAAAATACAAAAAATTAGCCGCGTGTGGTGGGCGCCTGTGGTCCCAGCTGCTCGGAAGGCTGAGGCAGGAGAATGGCGTAAACCCGGGAGGCGGAGCTTGCAGTGAGCTGAGATCCGGCCACTGCACTCCAGCCTGGGCGACAGAGCGAGACTCCGTCTCAAAAAAAATAAAAAAATAAAAATAAAATAAAAAAATGAAAAATAAAAAAGAAAGAACCCCCAAATAGCCAAAACAATCTTTAAAAACAAGAATAAATATGGAGGACTCATACTTTTTCATTTCAAAAATCACTGCAAAGCAACAGTAATCAAAAGTATGACACTAGTATAAGGCTAGAAGTATGGATCAGCGAAATAAAAGTGAGAGTCAATAATAAATCCTCACTAACCTCATTTAAGATTAGTTGATTTCTGACCTAGCTTCTAAGATAACGAATGAGAAAAAGAGTAGTCTTTCTTTTCCTCCAAGAGTCTTTATTCCTGTATGGAAGAAACTGCTGGAAGAACTGTATATCTACATGCAAAATAATAAAGTTAGTTCACACCATATACACAGATTAACTCAGAATGGATTACAGACCTAAATGTAAGAATTAAAACTATAAAACTCCTACCAAAATAGAGGATTAATCATTGTAACTTTGAGTTAAGCAAAGTTTTCTTAAATCTAACGCCAAAAACACAAGTGACAAAATAAAAAATAGGTAAATTGGACTTCATTCAAGATTAAAACCACGTGTGCTACAAAAACACACCACCAGGATAGTGAAAAGTGAAGCCACAAAATGAAAGAAAATATTTACAAATCATGTATCTGATAAGAGACGCGTATCTCAATAAAGAACTCTTACAGTTGAGAAAAAAAGGACCCTTTGAAACAACAGGCAAAGGATCTGAATATCTATTTCTCTAAAGAAGATATGTAAACGGCTAATAATCACGTGAAAGAAGCTCAACACCATTAGGAAAATGCAAATTAAAACCACAATGAGATCACTTCACACCCACTGTCAAGGTCATAATCAAGATGTGGAAAAATTGGAACCCTCGCACATCACTGCTGGGAATGTGAAATGGTGTAGCTACTTTGGAAAACCAGTCTGGCAGCGCCTCAACACGTAAAACATAGAGTTGCCATATGACCCAGCAATTCTCTTTTTTTTTTTTTTTTTTTTGAGACGGAGTCTTGCTCTGTCGCCCAGGCTGGAGCGCAGTGGCCAGATCTCAGCTCACTGCAAGCTCCGCCTCCTGGGTTCACGCCATTCTCCTGCCTCAGCTTCCCGAGTAGCTGGGACTACAGGCGCCCGCCACCTCGCCCGGCTAGTTTTTTGTATTTTTTTAGTAGAGACCAGGTTTCACCATGTTAGCTAGGATGGTCTTGATCTTGTGACCTCGTGATCCACCCATCTCGGCCTCCCAAAGTGCTGGGATTACAGGCTTGAGCCACCACGCCCGGCGGCAATTCTCTTCCTAAGAAGAATTGAAAACATATGCCTCAAGAGAAATGAAAACACAAGAGAAGTAAAAACATATGTTCCTACCAAAACTTGTACATAAATGTTCACAGCAGTATTATTCATCGTAGCCCCGAAATGGGAAAAAACCAAATCTCCATCTACTTATGAATAGATAAATAAATGCAGTATATCAATTCAGTGGAACATTACTTGGCCATGAAAAAAATAAAAAATTGATACATGCTAAAAAATGGGTGAATCTAAAAAATAGTATGCTAAATGAAAGAAGCTAGTCACAAAAGGCCACATATTCCATATAATTCCATTGACATGAAATGTCCAGAATAGGCAAATTCATAGAGACAGAAAGTATAATAGGGATTACCTAGGTCTGTGTTTTTGATAATTAAGGAATGACTGCTAGAAGAACATGATATGTCTCTACATTTATTTCAATATCTTTTATGTTCTTTTATCAGTGTTTTTAGATTCAAGAACATAAATCTTGATCATATTTTATGATATATTTACATAAGTATTTCTTGTTTTGAGCTGCTATTATTGGTGTTTTATAACACTTAAATTTCCTACTAACTACAATAAGCTCCAGGTTTAATGACCCTGCCTTGTTGTAAGATATGACCAGCAATATTCTCCATAGGTTTTTCTCAGTAGAGAGGGTCAATGTTCAGTTGTACAACTTTAACACCTCACAGGACCCGGAGTGGAATGACCCAGATCTTTAAGAATAGTTCAGAGAAGGCCTCACTGCACCTCTCAGCAGTGAATACACACGTCTCTCTGAAACCTCAGGCTCCCTAATTTATAGATTCCTTGATGAGGGGAAAGTCATAACCATTGACAAGACCAAACATTCTGGAGGCAATTCTGTACCAGAACTACATAGGAAATATACAATGAATTTAAAAGATTTCTCTGGCAGCTTCGTGGAAGTCTGTAGAGTAGCAAGAGAGAAGTGTAAGAATTCAGTTAGGATGCCATTGATTCGGGAGAGAGATGACGGTGTTTGACCTATGCTGTTGCAAGGGAAGTAGGGAAAATCAGGGTGCCATGGTCAGATGTACTATATATTGTGAATCTGGAACAGGTAGCATTCTCTAATCAATTAAATGTTTGCTGGCGATGAAAGACTGGCAGGAGAATAAAGGAAAAAGTGATTCTGAGGTGTTTGGCCTGAACAACTGGATAAACTGTTATTTACTTAGATAAGGAAAAATGGGAGAAGCAAGTTTGGGGAGGAGAATCAAAAATTAGTATTGGATGTATTAAATTTGAACATCTAAGTGAATTTTAAGTAGAAAGCCAGAGAGTGGAGAGTGGAGCTCCAGTTCGAGATTATGCCTAGAGAGAGAAAGCTGAGTCATCAGTGAATACATGATATTTAAAGCATATGATTGTATGGGATCACCTGCAGAATAAATATGGGGAGATAAAATGATAAGCCAGAGCTCTGGAGCACTCCCCATCGAGAAGTCAAGGTGGCACACAGCAAAGGGAATTGAAGAGGAGTCAGCAGAGGAGTCAGGAAAAGTGAAAAATAGTGTTCTACAAACTTAGTCATCATATTTTTAAAGGAAGCTATGATCAATTTTGACAAGTGTTGCTAAGAATGTAAGTAACAAGGACTCATATTAATCATTGGATTTGCCACAATAAGATCTTGTGAGTCTTTGGAAGTTTCAGTGAATGGAAAACTTTATTGGGGAATGTTCGAGAAAGCACAGATTCAGACCATATCTGCTGTAACGTGATAAGATAGGTGTTTTCTACTCCCAGCTTCTTCCTCTGGCCTTTCTTCTCCATCAGTTATGCCCATCAGACACACCCACAGGCCTATTCACTACCACTCCTGCAGAGCCGAGCCATGTAAAAGGGATCATGGGCAAAACACGACACACAGGAAATACAGATTATTTATTTCATGTGAAAAGCTATAACAAACATGTCACTTAACTCGAATAGCAGTTTTGGGAAATACTGACTTACGTTGGTATTTTAAAGAAATGTAACAGAAAAAAAAAGCAATAAAAAAGTGCATTTAAAATATGAAGGCAGAAAACGTCCTCTCTCAAAAACCTCTATTAGCAGCAGGTTTTAAATTTTCTTTTTCAACTTTTACTTTAGAAGCAAGGGTAAATGTGCAGGTTTGTTACAAAGCTATATTGCATGACGCTGAGGTTTAGGATCTGATTGAACCCATCTCCCAGGTAGTGAGCGTAGTACCTAAGAGGTAGTTTTTCAGAAACTCCCTCTCTTCCCACTGTAAGAGACCCCCGTGTCTATCATTCCTGTCTTTATGTCTACGTGTACCCTGTGTTTACTCCCATTTTTAAGTGAGAACGTGCAGTATTTGCTTTTCTGTTTCTGCGTTAGTGTGCTTAGCAGCAGCCGTAGGATTTTAGAGATATTTACCCACCCAATGGTGATTGGCAGGACTGTGAGTTTAAAAAATTATAATTATTTACTGCTATTCAGAATTTTTTGGGGGAAAAACACTTATCATCATTTTTCTCAATACAGAAACAAATGAACCATTGGCATAATATTTACAAATAATGGAAAAGGTGTGTCTCCATCTATAGATGTGGTAAGAGCCAATGTCTGAAAACCAGTCAACATGGAGAATCTCTTATAGAAAGGGCAAACAGAGGTATATTGATGACAGAGGTGAACAGCCATTGAACAAGAGGTCACCTTCAGTATTACTCAAATTTAAGGTATTACTGATTCGGGGACACTGTGGTCAGAGGGCAGGAGCATTTCACCCGGATCTTAATACTGGAGTCAAACTCCTAAATCCAGAGTTAAAGAAAGAAGAGCACTGCTGTGGCCACTTCCCTTGGTAACAGAGGCTGCTGCTCTGGAGGCCGATGGCCAGCCTTTGACCTTGTGGCAACTATTGCCTCTATGATGAATCTGGGCTAAGAGGAAGCTCGGCCTGAAGCACTGTGTATTTCCCTAAGACATGGTCCAGACGGACAGGATCTACTTA
>NW_012100965.1:153014-154560 GCF_000951045.1 Mandrillus leucophaeus
ACAGAGCGAGACTCCATCTCAAAACAAAAACAAAAACTTACATCTGTGGCTTGTGTTATATTTGTATTGGACATTGCCCTTGTCTCTAAGAAGGTACAAGTTATAAATCCAAAACAAGACTTATTTTTTAATATTAATCCTTTAAATAAAAATAAGTTGATATGCATATTTCAGAAACCAAATGCTCACTTATGATTTGTGCTAGGAATTTAAATGACTCCCCCACTCTTTTGGCAGGAAGCTACACAGGTCTTACCCAGTTAACATGAGTGTCATAAGGTAACCTGGAAGTAAACATACTTTATCACTGTATCAATGAATAACTGATTTATGAATATCTAAGATATAATGTAGTCAGAGAGGTTAGTGACTAGCTATTTTTAAAAATTTTTTAAATACGTAACATTATGTAGTCTCTGTTGCTGAGTTTTATTTCATTTACTATCTTGTATTTTTATGCAGAGACCTAATTGTAGCACCACAAATAAGTATATAAATTATGCTATTTATAATTTAAATTCATTTAAAATATACTTTACTTAATATGTTAAAATTATTTTGTAACTAAATCCAATACCAAGATTTACTTCAAGAAAAACTATGTCACTATAGACATTTAATTTTCCTAGTCTCTATCAGTATGTGTACCTACAGTGTGGAATAATGTACAGCAAACCTGACTTCCTGGTATAAATAGACATTTTCTGTTTCTTTTAGGAATAACTACTGAATGCCAAATAGGAATTCAGGAATTCACTTCTTATTAAGTGCATATATTAAGTTTCATTTATGTTTAATATAAGGGGAAAAAATGAAAGAATACCTTATTTTTTGCATGATTTTTGTTCACTTTGTATTATGGAAATTTTCAACCATTCAACAGTTTAGTGCAATGAATTCTCGTATCTCGATTAGCAAGCTTTATCATTATTTATCTAATCTTATTTCATCTATATCCCTATTTAAAGCATCATAGTATTCACCTGTAAATGTTCTGATAAGGATATTTGATTTTGTTTACCATAGTTGTCAAAATGCCTAACAGAATATTGCTTAATATGATCTCCATATGCAGGTATCATTTTAGAACTGGTTTGTTTGAATCAGGATACAAACAAAGTTGTACTTTTTTATGGTTTTGGAGTTTATCCTCAGAGCCGGCCACCTCCTTACCACACTCACAGCTGTGCAGTGCATACATCTGCGTGCTCCTCGGCTCACAGCGTGGCAGCTTTGCAGCGGCTGGACCTCATTTCTCCTCGTAGCTGGAGTTGTATATAAACACTATCATTTGTAAACTTTTGTAGGATAAACATTTAGTTTTGAAGCTGGTTAAAACGAAATTTGTATGGCATAATAGCAAAGTAAAGAGAGAAGATGAGAAATAGAAGGTGAAAAAGTTAAGACCAGTAAGTTTGGACTTACATGTTTAAGTTTTTCTTTCTATTTGTTTATGTATTTATGTATGCATATATGCATATGTATGTATGTACACCAGAATGGATGGATAGGTAGGTAGGTAGACAGACAGACAGAAAGATAGATA
>NW_012100965.1:155965-157952 GCF_000951045.1 Mandrillus leucophaeus
GCTGAGGTTTAGGATCTGATTGAACCCATCTCCCAGGTAGTGAGCGTAGTACCTAAGAGGTAGTTTTTCAGAAACTCCCTCTCTTCCCACTGTAAGAGACCCCCGTGTCTATCATTCCTGTCTTTATGTCTACGTGTACCCTGTGTTTACTCCCATTTTTAAGTGAGAACGTGCAGTATTTGCTTTTCTGTTTCTGCGTTAGTGTGCTTAGCAGCAGCCGTAGGATTTTAGAGATATTTACCCACCCAATGGTGATTGGCAGGACTGTGAGTTTAAAAAATTATAATTATTTACTGCTATTCAGAATTTTTTGGGGGAAAAACACTTATCATCATTTTTCTCAATACAGAAACAAATGAACCATTGGCATAATATTTACAAATAATGGAAAAGGTGTGTCTCCATCTATAGATGTGGTAAGAGCCAATGTCTGAAAACCAGTCAACATGGAGAATCTCTTATAGAAAGGGCAAACAGAGGTATATTGATGACAGAGGTGAACAGCCATTGAACAAGAGGTCACCTTCAGTATTACTCAAATTTAAGGTATTACTGATTCGGGGACACTGTGGTCAGAGGGCAGGAGCATTTCACCCGGATCTTAATACTGGAGTCAAACTCCTAAATCCAGAGTTAAAGAAAGAAGAGCACTGCTGTGGCCACTTCCCTTGGTAACAGAGGCTGCTGCTCTGGAGGCCGATGGCCAGCCTTTGACCTTGTGGCAACTATTGCCTCTATGATGAATCTGGGCTAAGAGGAAGCTCGGCCTGAAGCACTGTGTATTTCCCTAAGACATGGTCCAGACGGACAGGATCTACTTAGGTTTCCTGAAATAATGAGACCAGCCACGGCAAACAAACTGTTACTCCAAAGAAAGAAGCTGACAGCAGGGTGTGACCGTCAAGAGATTGGGCCAAAGGCTTCCAGCAAGGCAGAACAGAGCAGTGGGAGAGCACGCTCTGGAAGACCAGGCTCCTGGATTCAGATGCCAGCATCACCACTTCCCCTGTGAAGCAATGGGGGACTGACTTAGCCTCTCTGTATGACAGTTTCCATATTTAGAAATGGAAAGATAATATTGTCCACTTCATGGAGATGGATGAAATAGACTGGACCATGTAACATTCTTAGATCGGCGCAGGGCATACTCCATGTACTAAAAATGTGTTCGATTTTTGTTACCGCAGGAAGTTGTTGGGGTTAAGGAACATGCCAGTGTCCTGCAGTTCAGCAATATTTGAAGTGTGGGGCTGCATGAAGTTGGAATTAGAATAAGTAATAAAAGATATGAGGAATATTAAAAATAATATAGGATGCGGTACAAAGAAGGGATTCCATGTTATAATGTTTGTGGGAAAAAATGCATTTCAATTGGCAAACTGCATCTGCATGTCACTAGGATTGTATTTAGTGGGGCATCTGCAGCTTGAAGGTGCCCCGTATCAGTCTGAGAGTCTGAAACAAGACCATAGCTCCAAGCTGGGAAATACAACTGGAAAGATCCAATTATTTATTAGTAGGATATTTTTATATCTTTAAAAGAAATAACTACTGTTCGTTCATTCAAACACAAATATTTTATATTCAAAATGAAAATAAAGTTAAAAAATAAAAGTACAGGTACTAGACACACTTTGAAGCCTTCGTTTCTGTTATCTGTGGTTAATGTTATAAAAAATTAAAATAATTAATTTTCACAAAATTAATGTGCCTAGCTGTTTTCTGGGAGGCTGGAAAGTCTGAAATACTTTTTATTTTCCTTTTTTATTTGAGAATCTATCATAAAAACTGGTGTTAGCCAAACTTCACTTTCATTGCCTCAACTATGTTAGTAGAAAGACCATGGGCTGGGCGCGGTGGCCCATGCCTGTAACCCCAGCACTTTGGGAGGCCGAGGAGGGCGGATCACAAGGTCAGGAGATCAAGACCATCCTGGCTAACACAGTGAAACTCTGTCTGTACTAAAAATACAAAAAATTAGCCGGGC
>NW_012100965.1:159662-162386 GCF_000951045.1 Mandrillus leucophaeus
GATAGATAATAGATAGATACATACATACATAGATGATAGAGTTCTTTTAGAGTTATTTTACTGTAAAGAGGAGGACCGGAAAGGAGTTATAGCTGGAAGACAAAGTAAGTTTAATGTAATTTTACAAACTTGTATGCTGAAGGGAATGAGTTAATAGCAGAAACTGATGACACAGGAGAGAGGGCCCCATTTATAAGGCGCTTTGTCACATCATTCCCGATCTGTTCTCTTCATCCACCGTGATACCTCCCCACTGTCCTCTCCACATCACACAATGTGGACATACGTGTTGCTGTATTGCTCCAGTCTAAATTCTAGGAAGAGTTTGTAAGGGTGAGGATCTTTTGTGTGATCCACCTACATCTTTGTTGAGAATGTCTATATTGAGATAGGCTTAAGTCACTTTATTATTAGCTCATATGTAGCTCTTCAGCCCAAGGAGGAAATGGCATCTTCTCAGAGACTGCTTGCTTGCCACCTTCCTTGATCCTTGCTGTAGTTTGAGTTGCTCATGAAACCAAGAAGTGTCACAAGGGCACAGGCCCTTCTAGCTTGTGTTGAATTCCCCTTGGGACTGCCTATTGTCTTTTGCTGAGCCACCTTGGGTGTGCGCAAGTGTGTGCATGTGTGTGTGTGCATACTGTGCACGTGCACTGTTACCACACTGTCTGAATAGTAACGATGCTAATACTTGTTAGAACCAGATAAACACCAAGATATTAGGAGTCTTGACAACTTCCTTTTTCACCTTAGAGTAACTTAAAAATAGGCTTAAACAAACAAAAGATGACAAGAACTGTGAAACATTCTGCTCCATTCACAAGATTTAAATTATTGGTGATTTGAAGAAATGATTCGACTTCAAGGGGAGCCCACACATTTCTTTCCTGGGATTTCACGGCAAATCCTATGGAATGTATTTGGCAAATGTACTCCTTCCAAAATTCCTTCTAGTGAATTATACATGTTGGGCACAAAAAGCCCACTAAAGCAAGGTGTGTAGTGACTTCTTCATGGAAGATACTGTTTCACAGAAAATCCTCCCTCTATCCTCCTCTTCACACCTTGCTGAATATTTCTATTTCCTTTCAAATTCAGGATTCTAGTTTTACCTTCTAGGTCTTAAAAAATGTTTTCAGTTTCCTTCCTCGCTCCCATTTTCTTTGTTCTCATTTCTTAGGTTTTAAAGAAATCATAAATCAAAGAACTAACCATATTTCACATATTACATCTCCTTAAAATCCATCAAGAAAGGAGCACTGCAGAAAACACAAACCCAGATGGCCGTGCCTCTGAAAGACCGCGAACCCTGCTTAATCCTGCATCTGATGAAAGATGTCTGTCTGCACATCTGAAGGAAATTTGCTAAAGCCTAATCTCAGGATCAAAAGGTCTTAAGAACCAGAGCTCCAGTGAAAGACAAGGACAGAATTATTAAACATGACTACGTTCCATCATAAAAGATTAATTTACAGTAGAATTAATGGACTATAATGAAATTAAAATCTATCAACTATTTTCACTTAACCAAAGCAAAAAGTAAACTCAAGAGCATCCTAGTGACAGATAACCATTTAGTCCTTCTTCAGCCTTTTTTTTAAACCTTTGGATTATAATTATTGATGATAATTACATTTTGCAGCAAAGAGATTAGGTAAATAATAAAAAATTTGTCACTGGAAGCCATGATTATTGGATGGTTTGATGGAGTTCAAAAATCATCAAAATATAGATTGAGTAGTATTTTATACTTACATAATAAGATATAATATTAATAGGCTTACAACTGTGATAGACTTGAATGATGCCTACTTTTACACAAATATACGCTTTTTTACACATAAATTGCTGATAAGAACAAATTTTCTTAAGTATCCACAGCTAATGATATATATATTACAGACTACAGATACTAAAATATATGTCATTAAAAACTGAACAGTCTGGGCATAGTGGCACACACCTGTAATTGCAGCAATTTGGGAGGCTAGGGCAGGAGGATCACTTGAGCCCAGGAGCTTGAGACTAGCCAGGGCAACACAGGGAGACCTCGTCTCTACTAAAAAATTAAAAAATTCGCCAAGCTTTGTGGTGTGGGCTAGCTATTTTGGAGGCTGAGGTGGGAGGATCACTTGAGCCCAAGAGATCCAGTTTGCAGTGAGCCATGATCACACCACTGCACTCCAGAACAGATTCCCCAAGATGTAACATAAATAATCATCCACAAACACTTACACTAAGATAAAGTTTAGTTATCCCAGAAAGAATGATGTAGTATTTATGTCTTACATAATAGGGGTGCTACCGAATACTCCTATGTATATTGTATTTTAAAATAACTTATATTTAGGTATACGGTATCAACAATATTATACAGCCACTCTAAGTGTATAATTAGGTGAGTTTTGAAAAATGCATACATCCATGTAACTACCTCCCCAATCAAGACATTAGAACGTGTCCATCACTGCTAATAGATTCCTCCCTCATATCCTCAAAATTTCCCCCCAGTCTGTTTTCCATCACTATAAATTAAATATATTTTTCCTAGAGTTTCCTATAAAAGGAATCTTACAGGCTGTGTGACACTCTTTTCTGCTTGGCTTTGTTTGTTCAGCATAATATTGTTGACACCCACGATGCTGAGTGTATCAGTGGTTTATTCCTTTGAAATGCTGTGTAATATTCCATCGCATGAATATAGCACCTTGTTCTCTTTTTTTT
>NW_012100965.1:163066-167494 GCF_000951045.1 Mandrillus leucophaeus
AGTATGGCGATTCCTCAAGGATCTAGAACCAGATGTACCATATGACCCAGCCATTCCATTACTGGGGATATACCCAAAGGATTATAAATCATGCTGCTATAAAGGCACCTTCTCTTCTGCAGTTGATGGACATTTGGCTTGTTTATAGTTGGGGGCTATTTATAGAGCCTCTATCAACATTCATATAGAATTATCTGATATTATTTATCTTAGGTAAATACATAGGTGTGGAATGGTGGGGTGGTATGAAAAGTGCATATTTAATTTACAAAAACTGTCAAAGAACCGTTCAGACTAGTTGTATTTCCATTCCCACTGAGGCACAGAAGGAGAGATCTAGTTTTTTCACATCCTTAACCAAAGTTGGTATTGTGTAAGGGTAGCCATGTAAATCAGTATCAGTCTTAAATTTCTGCTGTTCCACTTGAGATATAGTACTATATCACTGTGGTTTTTGCAAGTCTCTACTGGCCAATAATTTTGAGCATTTTTCTAAGGTACATTGGCCACATTCACACATCTTTTTCAGGGAGTTTATCCAATGCTTTTGTCTCTTAAAAAATTGAGCTGCCTTCCTTATTATTAACGTGTTATTTATTTATTCTAGATAAAGGCACTTTGTGAAATATTTGAGTTAAGACTATTCAAATATCTGAATTGAGAATCCCGGCTATTGGCTTGCCTTTTTATCTTCTTACCTTTTTTTTTTTTTTGAGAAAGAAATATTTTTCATTTTGATGAAGTCTACTCGATCAATTTTTTCTTTTACGGTTTGCATTTTTTGTGTGCCATATCTAAAGAGTCTTTGCCTATCCCAATATTATTTTTATTTTCTCCTTTCATAATATTGTATTTTATATTTCAGCCTGTGATCTTTTCTATCTTACCTTAATCTACGATATGACTTAAGGACTAAGGTTCACTTTTTTTTTTCTGTGTGCATATCTAGTTGTTTCAGCAGCATTTGTTGAAAAGGCCGTCTTTCCCATACTGAAGTGCTTTAACAAAGTAGGTGGAAAATTAATTGGCACTACACGCATTGGTCTGTTTTTGGACTCTATTTTCAGTTCTGTTGGTTCATATGCTTGTCCTTACACAAATACCATTACATCATGCATATTGTCCTTATCTAATGCATCTTGAAATTAGTTAGGGTTAGTCCTCCAATTTTATTCTTTCAAGAATTTTCAGGCTATCCTACATTTTTTAATTTTTCAAAAATTATTTATAATTAGTTTGTCAATTTCTTTTCTAAAAAGTTTGCTGTGCTTTGTCCTGGGATAGCACTGAATCTATAGTTCAGTGATCCTCAAAGAATAGTTCCCAGGTAAGCAGAAGCAGCATCTCTTGAGAACATATTAAATTTTATAAATTCTCAATCTCCACCCCACAGCTACGGAATCAGAGAAAACCTGGAGGCGACGCCCCACCTGTGCACCACCGTCAGACATGACTTCCACAGGTAATATAAATCACAGGCAGCATTGTTCTCTCTCCTTTTAATAGTCGGTTATCTTTTCAATAGATTTAGAAAACAGAAAAACAAAAATCTTCCATACCTTCCCATGTGTATATCATTCTAGTTCTATTCATTCCCTTGTATAGATTGGAAGTCTTCTTAGAATCATTTTCCTTCAGCTTGAAGAGATTCTTATAAAATCTCT
Organism: Mandrillus leucophaeus; assembly: GCF_000951045.1. Taxonomy (NCBI): domain Eukaryota; kingdom Metazoa; phylum Chordata; class Mammalia; order Primates; family Cercopithecidae; genus Mandrillus; species Mandrillus leucophaeus. The sequence continues at coordinate 164,731 of NW_012100965.1, forward strand.
TGTGGTATATATCTACTAGTGACAAATTTACTCAGATTTTATCTGAAACTCTTTTTTGTTTATTTTAAAATAATTTTGTTAGGTTTAAATTTATGGGTTGACCATTCTTTCGTTGCTATTTTTATTTTTAGACTAAAGGAGTCATTTGATCCTTCTGCCTTGCATGGTTTCTGATGTCAGCAGTCCCTCTTATCTTTGTTTGTCTCTAAAGCTATTCCTTTTTTGTATGAAGTGGACTGCCTTTATGATATTCTTTTTATTATTAGTTTTTACTTTTTTTGTTATGATGTCTTGGTATGGTTTTCCTTGTACGTATTTTTCTTGGCATTTATTGAGCTTCCAGGCTCTGTGGAATATATTTTCATGCACTTTGGTACATACTTTATCCTTATTTCTTCAACTATTTGGGCCTGCACTTTCCTTCTTGGATCTCTATTGCACATGTTTGACCAATTGATATTGTCCCACATATTGCTGAGTCTCCTTGTTTTTTTTTTATTTTTAAATTTAAAAAAAATTTTTTTTGAGACAGAGTCTTGCTCTGTTGCCCAGGCTGGAGTGCAATGGCACAATCTCCACTCACTGCAACCTTCCCCTCCCAGGTTCAAGCAATTCTCCTTTCTCAGCCTCCCAAGTAGCTGGGATTACAGGTGCACACCACCATGCCCGGCTAATTTTTGTATTTTCAGTAGAGACGGGGTTTCACCATGTTGTCCAGGCTGGTCTTGAACTCGTGACCTCAAGTGATCTGCCCGCCTCAGCCTCCCAAAGGGTCGGGATTACAGGCGTGAGGTACTGTGCCTGGCCTCCTCATTTTTTTTTTTCCCTCATTGTTCTTCAGTTCAAAAGATTTTGATTACACTGTTTTGAAATTAGTTATTCTTTTATTCTGCAATGTCTAGTCTACTGTTTAGTGTATCCAGTGAATTTTTCCTTTTTTAAAAAATAATTTCAACTTTTATTTCAGATTCAGTGGGCACGTGTGCAGGTTGTTATGTCAGTATATTGCATGATACTGAGGTTTGGGATATGGATCCCGTCAGCCAAGGAGTGAACATACTGCCTGATAGCTGTTTTTCAGCCGTTCTCCTTCTCCATCTCTCCCCGCTCTGCTAGTCCCCAGTGTCTGTTGTTCCTATCTTTATGTCCAGGTGACCCAATGATTAGCTCTCAGTACAGTCTAATAGCTATTTTGGGTGAGATATTTTAATTATCAAAATTTATCACATAACATGATATTGTATACCTTAAGTATATACAACAAAAGGTATTTTTTAAGACAATTTTTTTTATGAATGATGCTAATAATAGTAATAATTCCCACCTTGTACTAGGGCTCCAGAGTTTATAAAATGCTTTCTAGTCCATGTATGTTGGACCTCATACTAATTCTGTGATGTTTATCAAGCAATCTTATTTATTTATTTTAATATACTTTAAGTTCTAAGGTACATGTGCATGTGCAAAATGTACAGGTTTGGTTTGGTACATAGGTAAACGTGTGCCACACTGGTTTGCTGCGTTCATCAACTCGTCATTTACATTAGGTATTTCTCCTAATGCTATCCCTGCCCCAGTCATCCAGCCCCCAACAGGCTCCAGTGTGTGATGTTCCCCGCCCTGTGTCCAAGTATTCTCATTGTTCAATTCCCACCTATGAGTGAAAATATGTGGTGTTTGGTTTTCTGTCCTTGTGATAGTTTGCTGAGAATAATGATTTCCAGCTTCATCCATGTCCCTGCAAAGGACATGAACTCATCCTTTTTTGTGACTGCATAGTATTCCATGGTGTATATGTGTCACATTTTCTTAATCCAGTCTATCACTAATGGACATTTGGGTTGGTTCCAAGTCTTTGCTATTGTGAATAGTGTTGCAATAAACATACGTGTGCATGTGTCTTCATAGTAGCATGATTTGTAATCCTTTGGGTATATATCCAGTAATGGAATCACTGGGTCAAATGGTATTTCTAGTTCTAGATCCTTGAGGAATCGCCACACTGTCTTCCACAATGTTTGAAGCAATTTACACTCCCACCAACAGTGTAAAAGTGTTCCTATTTCTCTACATCCTCTCCAGCATCTGTTGTTTCCTGATTTTTTAATGATGGCCATTCTAACTGGTGTGAGATGGTACCTCACTGTGGTTTTGATTTGCATTCTTCTCATGACCAGTGATGATAAGCATTTTTCCATGTGTCTGTTGGCTGATAAATGTCTTCTTTTGAGAAGTGTCTGTTCATATCCTTGGCTCACTTTTTGATGGGGTTGTTCATTTTCTTTTTGTAAATTTGTTTACATTCTTTGAAGATTCTGGATATTAGCCCTTTGTTAGATGGGTAGATTGCAAAAATTTTCTCCCATTCTTAGGTTGCCTATTCACTCTGATAGTAGTTTCTTCTGCTGTGCAGAAGCTCTTCAGTTTAATTAGATCCCATTTCTCTATTTTGGCTTTTGTTGCAATTGCTTTTTGGTGTTTTAATCATGAAGTCCTTGCCCATGCCTATGTCCTGAATGGTATTGCCTAGGTTTTCTTCTAGGGTTTTTATGATTTTAGGTCTAACAATTAAGTCTTTAATTCATCTTGAATTAATTTTTGTATAAGGTGTAAGGAAGGGATCCAGTTTCAGCTTTCTACATATGGCTAGCCAGTTTTTCCAGCATCATTTATTAGATAGGGAATCCTTTCCCCATTTCTTGTTTTTGTCAGGTTTGTCAAAGATCAGATAGTTGTAGATGTGTGGTGTTATTTCTGAGGCCTC
>NW_012100965.1:171424-171835 GCF_000951045.1 Mandrillus leucophaeus
GTGCTGAGAAGAATGTATATTCTGTTGATTTGGGGTGGAGAGTTCTGTAGATGTCTATTAGGTCTGCTTGGTGCAGAGTTGAGTTCAAGTCCTGGGTATCCTTGTTAACCTTCTGTCTCACTGATCTGTCTAATATAGACAGTGGAATGTTAAAGTCTCCCATTATTATTGTGTGGGTGTCTAAGTCTCTTTGTATGTCTCTAAGGACTTGCTTTAAGAATCTGGGTGCTCCTGTATTGGGTGTATATATATTTAGGATAGTTAGCTCTTCTTGTTGAATTGATCCCTTTACCATTTTGTAATGGCCTTTTTGTCATATTGATCTTTGTTTGTTTAAAGTCTGTTTTATCAGAGACTGAGGTTGCAACCCCTGCTTTTTTTTTACTTTCCATTTGCTCGGTAGATCTTCCT
>NW_012100965.1:171885-173098 GCF_000951045.1 Mandrillus leucophaeus
GTTATTTCTGAGGCCTCTGTTCTGTTCCATTGGTCTATATGTCTGTTTTGGTACCAGCATCATGCTGTTTTAGTTACTGTAGCCTTGTAGTATAGTTTGAAGTCAGGTAGCATGATGCCTCCAGCTTTGTTCCTTTTGCTTAGGTGTCTTGGCAATGTGGGCTCTTTTTGGTTCCATATGAACTTTAAAGTAATTTTTTCCACTTCTATGAAGAAAGTCATTGGTAGCATGATGGGGATGGCATTGAGTCCATAAATTACCTTGGGCAGTATGGCCATTTTCACGATAGTGATTCTTCCTATCCATGGGCATGGAATGTTCTTCCATTTGTTTGTGCCCTGTTTTAACTTCACTGAGCAGTGGTTTGTAGTTCTTGAAGAGGTCCTACACTTCTCTTGTAAGCTGGATTCCTAGGTATTTTATTCTTTTTGTAGCAATTGTGAATGCGAGGTCACTCATGATTTGGCTCTCTGTTTGTCTCTTATTGGTGTATAGGAATGTTTATGATTTTTGCACATTGATTTTGTATCCTGAGACTTTGCTGAAGTTGCTCATCAACTTAAGGAGATTTTGGGCTGAGATGATGGGGTTTTCTAAATACACAATCATGTCGTCTGCAAACAGGGACAATTTAACTTCTTGTTTTCCTAACTGAATGCCTTTTATTTCTTTTTATTGCCTAATTGCCCTGGCCAGAATTTCCAACACTATATTGAATAGAAGTGGTGAGAGAGGGCATCCTTGTCTTGTGCTGGTTTTCAAAGCGAATGCTTCCAGTTTTTGCCCATTCAGTATGATATTGGCTGTGGGTTTGTCATAAATAACTCTTATTATTTTGAGATACATTCTATCAATACCTAGTTTATTGAGAGTTTTTATCATGAAGGGCTGTTGAATTTTGTCAAAGGCCTTTTCTGCATCTATTGAGATAATCATGTGGATTTTATCGTTGGTTCTGTTTATGTGATGGATTACATTTATTGATTTGTGTATGTTGAACCAGCCCTGCATCCCAGGGATAAAGCCGACTTGGTCATGGTGGATAAGCTTTTTGATATGCTGCTGGATTCGATTTACCAGTATTTTATTGAGGATTTTCGCATCAGTGTTCATCAGGGATATTGGTCTAAAATTCTCTTTTTTTCGTTGTGTCTCTGCCAGGCTTTGGTATCAGGATGATGCTGGCCTCATAAAATGAGTTAGGGAGGATTCC
>NW_012100965.1:174950-220273 GCF_000951045.1 Mandrillus leucophaeus
TTTGGCTGGATATGAAATTCTGGGTTGAAAATTCTTTTCTTTAAGAATGTTGAATATTGGCCCCCACTCTCTTCTGGCTTGTAGGGTTTCTGCAGAGAGATCCACTGTTAGTCTGATGGGCTTCTCTTTGTGGCTAATCCAACCTTTCTGCCTGCCCTTAACACTGTTTCCTTCATTTCAACCTCAGTGAATCTGACAATTATGTATCTTGGGGTTGCTCTTCTTGAGGACTATCTTTGTGGTGTTCTCTGTATTTCCTGAATTTGAATGTTGGCCTGTCTTCAAGCAATCTTATTTTTACAAGAAAATACAGTGCTTCTTCAAAGTCACATAAGCATTGAGTCAAACTTACATCTGTGGACACCAGTTGCAAAGCTGCTTTTTGCATGAAATATTTCCAGTTATTCTAAGTAATTCTAATTTTGGCCTAAACATGCAAGATTGAAGAAATCCTTATCAGAGAAGGCAATGTAACCTACTCTCTCCCTTAAATTCTGATTCTTTATCCCCCTCTTTGCAGGCTTGGGTTCCAATTCAATACCCAAACCCTTTTTATAAGACAACTTTATTGAGGTATCATTGATATAAAATTGTATGTATGTAAGATGTACAATATGATGTTTTGATAAACATATGCATTGTGAAATAATCACTATAATCAACATAATGTGGCCAGGTGCAGTGGCTCAAACCTGTAATTCCAGCAATTTGGGAGGCTGAGGCGGGCGGATCATCTGAGGTCAGGAATTTGAGACAAGCCAGGCCAACATGATGAAACCCTGTCTGTACTAAAAATGCAAAAATTGACTGGATGTGGTGGCAAGCACCTGTAGTCCCAGCTACATGGGAAGCTGAGGCAGAAGAATTGCTTGAACCCAGGAGGTGGAGGTTGCAGTTAGCTGAGATTGCGCCACTGCACTCCAGGCACGGCAACAGAGCGAGACTCCTTCTCAAACAAACAAACAAAAAATGTACATATCAATTATCTCTACATGGTTGCCAATATGTGTGTGTGTGTGTGTGTGTGTGTGTCTGTGTAGTGACAACCACCATCCCACTCTCTGCTTCTGTGAATTGGTCTATTTTAGGTTCCACTGATAAGTTACATCCGCCATATTTGTCTTTTTGTGCCTTGCTTATTTTGCTTAGCATAATGTCCTCCAGCTCCATCCATGCTGTCAAAAATGGAAGGATTTTTTTTAAGGCTGAGTAATATACCATTGTGTATATGCATGTACCACATTTTCTTTATCCATTCATTCACCAAAGGGCATTTAGATTGTTTCCGTATCTTGGGTAATGTGAATAATGCTACAGTAAACATGGGAGTGCAGAGATTTCTTCATGATCCTGATTTTATTTTATTTTTATTTTTTGGATTTGTACCCAGAAGTTGATTGGCTGGTAATTTTATTTTTGTTTTTTGAGAAACTTTCACCCTATTTTTATAATTATTTTACTAGATTACATTCTCATGAGCAGTATACAAGGGTTTCCTCTTCTTCACATCCTCTCCAACTCTTTTGTCTTTCAGTAATAGCTATTCTGACAGGTGTGAGTTGATAGCTCATTGTGCCTTTGATTTACATTTTCCCGATGATTAGAGATATCGACCATGTTTTCAGATACCTGTTAGCCACTTGATCATTTTTCTATTTTGAGAAGTGTCTGTTTAGGTTCTTTCTCCATTTTCAAATCTAGTTATAAGTATCTTTGGTATTGATTTGTATGAGTTCTTCACAGATTTTGGGTATTAACCCTTTGTCAGATAAATGGTTTGCAAATATGTTTCCCATATAGGCAACATAGGTTGGCTTTTCATTTCTGCTGTGCAGAAGCTTTGTAGTTTTACGTAGTCCTACTTCTCTATTTTTGCTTTTGTTGTCTATGATTTTGGTGTCATATCCAAAAAAATTGTTGCCAAGATTAATGTCAAGAAGGTTTTTCCTTATTTTTTTCCAGGAGCTATACAGTTTCAGGCTTTACTTATGTTTAAATATTTAATCCATTTTGAGTTGACTTTTGTATCTGGTGAGAGATACTGGATACCCAGTTTTGCCAGTACCATTTGTTTAAGATACTGTCCTTTCCCCTTTGAGTGTTCTTGGCACCCTTGTTAAAGTGTAATGGACTGCAAATGTGTGAGTTTAATTCTGGGTTCTCTCTTCTGGTCCACTGGTCTATATCTGATTTCATGCCAAAATCATATTGTTTTGATTACTATAGCTTTGTAACATAATTCAAAGTCAAGAAGTATGAGGCTTTCAGCTTTGTTCTTGTTGCTCAAGATTGATTTGGGGCTGGGTATGGTATGCATGCCTGTAATCTCAGCACTTTGGGAAGCTGAGGTAAGAAGATTGCTTAAGGGCAGGGGTTCAAGACAAGCCTTGAAAACAAAGTGAAACCTTGTCCCTACAAAAAAAACTAAAATGAGCTCTGTGGGGTTGCATGTACCTGTAGTTCAGGCCACTTGGGAGGCTGAAATGAGAGGATTGTTTGAGCCTAGGAGTTTGAGGTTGCAGCAAGCTGTTATCATACAACTGCACTCCAGTCTTGTCAAAAGAGTAAGACCCTGTCTGAAAAAAAAATTGCTTTGGCTATTTGTGGTCTTTTGTGGTTTTGTATGACTTTTGAAATTGTGTTTTCTATTTCCGTAAAAATATGTCATGGGAATTTTGATAGGCATTGCAGTGAATCTGTAGATTGCTTTGGGTAGTATGGCAATAAAGACATTTTAACAATCATAATTCTTTAAGTCTATGAACATGGGATATCTTTCCACTTATTTATGGCTTTTAAAATTTCCTTCATCAGTTTTTTATAATTTTCTATGTACACTGAAATTTCAGTATTTCACCTCTTCGGTTAATTCGTAAGTATTTTTTTCTCTTTTTGTTGCTAATGGGATTGTTTTGTTAATTCTCCTTTTAGATAGTTTGTTGTTACTTTATAGAAATGCCATTGATTTCTGTATCTTACAACCTTACTCTAAGCACTCTTTATTCATACTTGTATCCTTCCTTCCACAGTCTGCACATCAGTTTCACTTTATGATCTCTTAAATACAGAATTCCACTGCCTAGCTAGAGACTGACAGTGATTGGTTGTGCTGGAGTCCAAATGCTTTAAACATACATTTTTATTTTTCAAAAAAAAAAAAATGTACTATACATACATACAATAAAATGAACTACAGTATAAAGCATCATGACTTTTTACACGTATATAGCAAGTTTAACCACCATTCAAATGAGGTTATAGAATATTTCTAGTATTCCTGCAAATTTCCTAGTTCTCCATCTCATTCAGTAACAATTTCCATAGGCGATCAATAGTTTAACGTCTATCACTATGTATTTATTTCACCTGTACTTGAACTTTATATAAATAAATTTATATATGATATATACTTTTTGTTTCTGAATTCTTCCACTCATCTTTTTTTTTTTTTTTTTTGAGATGGAGTCTTTTTTTTTTTGAGATGTCGCCCAGGCTGGAGTGCAGTGGCACGATCTCGGTTCACTACAAGCTCTGCCTTCCAGGTTCATGCCATTCTGCTGCCTCAGCCTCTTGAGTAGCTGGGACTACAGGCGACCTCCACCTCGCCCGGCTAATTTTTTGTATTTTTTAGTAGAGACAGGGTTTCACTATGTTAGCCAGGATGCTCTGATCTCCTGACCTCGTGATCCACCCGCCTCGGCCTCCCAAAGTGCTGGGATTACAGGCGTGAGCCACTGCACCTGGCCTCACTCATCCTTTTTTTTCTCTTTTACATCTGTCTAGGTTGTTTGTATAAAACGTTTGCTATATTGCTGTGTATATTCTATAATATAAATACAGTAAAGTTTATTTATTTCCTCTGATGCTGAAGGAAATTTGTTTCCAGCTTTTGGCTGTTAAAAATGAGGCTGGTAAACACAAAGCTACTATAAGAAATTCCGTACATGTTTTTTGGTGGACTTATATAAGTATTACTCCTGGGTGTGGACTTAGAGGTCAAATAGCTGGAGCATATAATAGATAGATATTTAGCTTTAGTAGATACTGTCAGTTAGCAAAAGTGAACATATCAATTTATAGCCCCAATAACAACATATGCACATTCCAGTGGCTCTACATCATCAGCAAACACTTGGTCTATTTTTCAGGATGTACGTCTTTGCATTTTAGAGTCTGTAGTAAATAAGAATGTTTACAACTTTTTGAAGAGATAGCAGTTGTTGGTGAGGATGTGGAGAAAAGGGAACACTTACACAGTATTGGTGGGAATATAAATGAATACAACTTCCACAGAAAGCAGTAGGGAGAGTTCTCAAAGGACTAAAATTAGAACTATGATTCGATCTAGCTATCCTCCTACTATCTACCCAAAGAAATGGAAATCGTCATTATATCACAAAGATACGTGCACTTGTATGTTTATTGCTGCACTATGCACAAGAGAAAAATCATGGAAATAATATAAGTGTCCATCACTTATGGTATGGTGGTATATATCAAATATCACATATTCTTACTTACAAGTGGGAGCTAAATGTGTACACATTGTCCTAGAGAAGAAAATAATAGACACTGAAGACTCAAAATGGTGAGAAGGTGTGAGGGTGGAAAAGGGTGTGGGATGAAAAATTACTTGATGTGTCCAGTGTACACAGTTTGAGTGATGGCTACACTAAAAACCCAGACTTCACCACTAAGAATATATTCATGTAACAAAACTGCCCTTCTACTCCCTAAATCTGTATTTTAAAAAACAATCTGACATTTTAATTCTAACTATATCCCTCCTGCCTTTTGTTACATTGCTAACTTCCATTTTTACTTCCACGTATTATAAAGCCTACAAGATAGTATCATTATTGTTGTTTCAAACACTACTTCATTTTCATATTCACCTGCAAATTTACCTTTTCTGGTACATTTTCTTCTGGCTGTCTTATATTGCCATCTGTTATCATTTTCCTCTAACTTCAAGGACTTGCTTTAGCATCTCTTGTTAATACACAGCTGCTATCAACTTTTATTTTTCTTGTATCATTTTTATTCTTTCTTCCACCTTGAAGAGTATTTTTGCTTTGATGTACAACTCTAAATTGATAGAATTTTTTCCTTTTTGTACTTTAAAATGTCAATTCATTGTCTTCTGACTTCCATAGTTTCTTTAAGGATGTAAGAGATTTACTTACTATATATATAATAATTATTTTATAGACTTTGCCTGATAATTCCAATATTTGAATAGTCTGCATTTCTTCTATTTTATTTTCTTGGCTGGGCACGGTGACTCACGCCTGCAATCCCAGCACTTTGGAAGGCTGAGGCGGGTGGATCACCAGATCAGGAGATTGAGAGCATCTTGGCTAACACAGTGAAACCCCATCTCCACTAAAAAATAGAAAAAATTAGCCGGGTGTGGTGGCGGGTGCCTGCAGTCCCAGCTACTTGGGAGGCTGAGACAGGAGAATGGCGTGAACCCAGGAGGCGGAGCTTGCAGTGAGCTGAGATTGTGCCACTGCACTCCAGCCTGGGCGACAGGGCGAGACTCCGCTTAAAAATAAAATTTAAAACAAAATTATTATTTTATAGACGTTGCCTGATAATTCCAACATTTGAATAGTCTGTGTTTCTTCTATTTTGTTTTCTCTTTATTGTTGGCCTCATTTTCTTGTGTCTTTGCATATCTCATGAATTCTATCGTGTGCCTGATATTGTGTAAAATAACTGCAGGGCATGGAGTTGATCTATTTTCATCCCAAATGGATATGTTCTGCGATCTGTTAAGCAGATAGTGTAAGGGGATAATCACCTCAATGTGGTTAGAAATGTAGCTGGATTGGGGCTAGGTTGCAGTTTTACTTAGACTCAGTCCACTTCATGTTTGTCCTTTTTCATTTGGAGTAGTTATCTTAGCCTTTGATGGAGAGGATGTTATATTTTTCTTTCCTCATTCCTTAAATACTCCAAAAGATTTTGCCTGCCCTTTGAAGATTCAAGCGTAACATTTCAGTATTATACAACAAACAGCAGAAAATTCCTGCAAATATTTTGTAGGGGGATATAATTTGTGTTCGCTGCAGGCTATTTGCAGTAGTGGGTCACCGTCACCAAGGCAATGTGAGACTGGGAGAGATTTTACTCTGCATTTCCAATTAGCACCTCCAGAATTTTGTCTCACTGAGCAAACATCATATGTGAAAAATAGGACACGCACTTGGGAATTCCTCTCTATTACAAGTCTTCCGGCTGTCCAGTGGTCCGCGTCTTTTTTCTCCAGTAGAATTCCTCTTTCTCTACCAAGCCCAATCATCAACCCTTTCCAGCATCACAATTGCCTCTAGGAAATAGAAGGACTCTTAGTTGTCAGCGCACCTTGAAATGGCTGTTCCCTCTCTGGAACTTTTTAGTTCATCTGGACCTTTTTGCTTCTGCAAGTCTCTAGTGCTTTTAACAATAAGATGTTTGTAATTAGTCATTTTTGTCTCTAGTCACTCTAATAGGAGAGAGGAGCGCTTGTGGTCTACTCCGTCTTTCTCAGCAGTGAAAGTCTGTTTACTTTTTGTTTCATTTTTCTAAATTAGAAGACAGACTTCTTGCATTCTGTTGAGGTTATTGAATGGCTTCCTGCTTTTATCTTGGTTATTGATGTTCTTTATTTTCATTAAAGTTGAGACCTGTAAGGACTTGGAGATCATCGTTAGGCACAATGTTTGGTTTATCTTGTCTTGGATTCTGTCCAAGTAGGTAAGAACACACAACCTTCAGGCCAATTTCTACTTTCTTTCATACATTTTAAGTGCTATTTATGTTTTTATGATTATGTTTTCTTCCAAGTCAGATCTCCTCACTTCTGATATATTGATCAATATAGTAGGTAAGAACATACAACCTTCAGGCCAATTTCTACTTACTTTCATACATTTTAAATTCTATTTATGTTTTTATGATTATGTTTTCTTCCAAGTCAGATCTCCTCACTTCTGATGTATTGATCAATAGCCTAGCTAACTGAGTGACCTGTCTCTGGCTTACGTGTTTTCATTATCACTGTACATTTTGACATCTGCTCTTCACTTCTAGGTCAGCCTAAAACACATTAACTCTGATATGGTAAATTACTTCAAATCTCTATGGCTTAATTCTTCTTCTGTAAATTAAAGATAATAATAGCCTCTTCATAAGATTTTTTTTAAGGATTACATCATATAACAAAGGTAAGAAACACAGAACAATATCTGATATGTAGTAAACACTCAGTAAATATTACCTGTTATTTCATTTGCAGGAAATAAAATTATGTTTCAGCTTCACTTCTACTAATACAATACAGCCAGAAAAATATGTCAAAGTAGAGCTTTGATCTTAGTTAATATGCTTTTCAAGGCTGTGTTCTTTACCGTATACTACAAGAAAATAAAGTTAATCTGTACAAGTTGAATATGTTTTCTATTCCTTAGCAGATCACACACACAAAAAAATGGCTGACATTACTTTTGCCAAACTTGATGGTTATGTTGGTAATGATTTTATTTAAAATATGCTATTTTAAAACCTCAAAGAGAAAGCAGTCATTTTTCTGAAACTATTATTGGTTATGAGGTACAATGATAACCACAGACAATATCTAATAAAATAAACATGCCATATATTTTAAGAGAGGGAGAGTAAACATTGGTTTCACTGATATGGTCCCAATCAACATTACAAGAGCAGGCCCTCTGAACTGTGTACATGAATGCGTGCATTATCCTGGCAGCCTCTCTTATGGAGAGCTGTATGTGGCACAATTAGCAGCAAGAATTTGCTTAACAATGGCTGATATTCCCTGAGCAGTGCTAGATGGATCAGTTAGGGAATATTCACGTGAGTTTTTATGTCCTTGGCCCATTTTTCAGATGACTCCCTGGATTGTTGGCTTACAAGCTGGGGAAAACACAGGTAATCCAGTCCAACTAGCAACTTGTCCTTCCAAACCTGGCAATGTGATCCTACATTTGTTGAGTTTTTGAATATCTCCTTGGTCTGTACTAAAATAATCTTTCCAGTTTTATCATGGCAAATATCTGTCTTACAAAGGATCCTGATGAACGCCAGCTACCAATCAGGCAAGACACACACATGAAAGACTTCTTTCATAGAAGGAAGTTAGTAAGCTAATCCCAAAGTCAAGATGCAGCTGTTTTGGGTTTAGAACTTTTCTTTGATCCATCACATTGGTACTAAGATCGTGGTGAAATAATTGAGAGAAAAAATATAATTTGGTCGTATGACTACTATTGCTCAGACCTATTTGTGTAACTTGATTTATTGTTAAAGTATGTTTTGGTAATCATACAGACACAGTCATTGTATCAGTAATTTGTTTATTTGTCCTTAGTAGGGGGTACATTTGTCTGCTTGGTTTGGTCACAAATGTCAAGAAACTCAACAATAGTTTAAAGAAATTAGGAATTTATTTCTCTATCATGTAAAGTTCCAGGAGAAGGTCGTCCAGCTATGTTATTGTGGACCTGAAGTGTCAAGGACCCTGACCTCTGAGGTTTCTACTCCCAAGAAAATTTACGGACCAAGATGAGTTCCAGACATTATGTCCTCATTCCAGCAAGTGGAAAAGGAGGTCGGGGAAAGGGCATGACATCTCTCTCTCCCTTCCAGGAGTTGCCACGAATGTTTACAAGTTATTGCCCAGAACTTAGTACCGTAGCCACACTCAGGTAGAAGGGATGGAGGTAAATGTAGTCTTTCTTGGATAATTGTGTGACCAGCTAATAGTTAAAGGTTTGTTCTATCATAGGAGAAGAGAAAGACATGGGAGGACACCCAACAGTTTCTCCACTGATGGACTAACTCCTCTATACAATTTTAACAGTTGGACAGGATGAAATTTTCTAAATATAGTATTTACTTCCCTCATTGATTAAAGAGGATACTGAACATGATTTCATTTTTTTCTCAATTACTTAAGAGTTATTACATTAGCATCAATGAGCATCAAATGCATAGATAGTATTGTCAATAACATAACTAGGTTTCTCTAGCTCTTCGATGTTGTGGGAAGTCAGGGACCCTGAACGGAGGGACCAGCTGAAGCCGCCGCAGAAGAACATAAATTGTGAAGATTTCATGGACATTTATTCGTTCCCCAAATTAATACTTTTATAATTTCTTACGCCTGTCTTTACTGCAATCTCTGAACATAAATTGTGAAGCTTTCACGGACATTTATTACTTCCCCAATCAATACTCTCATAATTTCCTATGCCTGTCTTTAATCTCTTAATCCTGTCATCTTTGTAAGCTGAGGATGTATGTCGCCTAAGGACCCTGTGATGATTGTGTTACCTGTACAAATTGTTTGTAAAACATGTGTGTTTGAATGATATGAAATCCTGGCATCCCTAAAAAGAACAAGGTAACAGCGATTTTCAGGAAACAAGGGAAATAACCATAAGTTCTGACTGCCTGTGGGGCCGGGCAGAACAGAGTCATATTTCTCTTCTTGCAGAAAGCAAATAGGAGAAATATCACTGAATTCTTTTCCCCACAAGGAATAACCCTGGGAAAGGAATGCATTCCCAGGGGTGGGTCTACGGATGGCCGCTCAGGGAGTGCCTGCCTTATGCAGTTGAAGATAAGGGATGAAATATGCCCTGGTCTCCTGCAGTGCCCTCAGGCTTGCTAAGATTGGAAATTCCAGCCTGGCGAATTCTAGTCAGACCAGTTGTCTTCTCTGGAACCCTGTTTCCTGTTAAGATGTTTATCAAGACAATACATGCTCAGCAGGACATGGAACATCATCAGTAATTCTAATTTCTCCCTAGCCTGGTGATCTTGCTCTGCCCTTCTGCCCTTGTAATCTTCTATTGCCCTTTGAAGCATGTGATCTTTGTGACTTACTCCCTGTTTGTACCCCCCTCCCCTTTTGAAATCCCTAATAAAAACTGGCTGGTTTTGCAGCTCAGGGGGCATCACAGAACCTACCAATAGGTGATGTCACCCCCGGAGGCCCAGCTGTAAAATTTCTCTCTTTTGTAGTACTCTTCCTCTTTATTTCTCAGACCGGCTGACACTTAGGGAAAATAGAAAAGAACCTATGTTGAAATATTGGAGGCTGGCTCCCCTGATCCTTCCAGATCCTGGAATCAGAATTCACTGAGGAGACGTCTTTGTTCCAAGACCCTCTCCAGTAAAGGCAGGATGGTCATGAATAGACAATGCCATGACTCCCCTTTCCCATGGGCTCACTTCTGTTTGCCACTTCAACAGACAGGTAAATGGATACATCTGCCGGAAGGAGAATCATGTCTTGTTCCTGTATCCTAGATTTTTGACATGGAGGATCACTACTTGGTGTAGGTTTCACTGTAGGATGTTGCTGGCCAGATCTAGGATCTGGTGCACATTAAAAAAAAAAAAAAAAAAAAAAAAAAAGTAATGTGTGTGACTCTTTATTCTAGCATATTCTCTCTCACCTCTACTGCCTCTTACCCACCATCCTGGCCTAGGTTCTTTTTGTTGTCTAAGCATTTCAGTGTAACTGCTACTCTTGCGGTCAGCTAGGATACTAGTTTACAAGAATTAGAAATTTAGCTAAAATTAGCTTAGATATAAAGAAAAATTATTTCACTCATACCATTGAGTTTATCAGCAAGCACTGTGTTTGAATCTGGCACTGCTGTAGATTCTGGGGATAGAGGAGGGGGCCAAGACTCTGTCTTTTTATGGGTCATTCAGACAGTGAACAGTATGTAGTCTAATATCCGTAAAAGATAGGTACATTCTAGAAGAAAGATAAAGCAGGCTAAGTAGATGTTGAAATTGCCTTGGGCAGTCACAGAAGGCCTCTGTTGCACATTGAAAAGATGCTAGGTTTCCAAAAACCAGAAGGAAAAAGGCATAGCCAAGTCTCAGAGATGAACTGGACCCTGGATCTCAATCAGAACTGGGGGTTGTCCTCCTGGCTGCTTCTCTCAACACATCTGTTTCATTCTTTCTCCTTCTGCAGACTAACTCTGCTTCTCTAGGTTACAGGGCTGAAAACAAGAGTGTAAAATGTCAGTGCCCACACTTTATATCTTACAATTTCAGCTACCGAGAAAGATTACCCTGCTGTTATTTCCTGACCTCCTGATTATATATTCTGATATTGATCACTTCTAGATTTAAATCTGAAACCACTGATATCTAAACTGCTCATCTGTGATCAGACACTGGCCCCCACCACCCTAGGAAGTAACCCTCTGACCAGTGTTGACTTGTGTTTCCTGTTACTAGCATTAATATTAGCTCATATTTATTGAATGCTTGCCATATACCAAGCTATTCTAAGTGCTTTCCATGAATTATTTCACTTAACACTTCTGTACACTGTGTGTGAAACATATGCTGGCTCTTTAGAGTTTTGTCTACTTGCGATGAAGGTTTGTTGCAGGTGGCTACAGCTGCTTTAAGTTGGACCTAAAATAATGACATGGTTTTTTAATTCAAACTAAATAACTGATATGAAGTTCACCTGCCATGGACGTGGTGACAGGTGTGGCGCTGTTGTCACAGACGTGATGCTGGAGCTGGGTCTCATTCCCTGCTTCACTTGTTGATGGCCATGCAACCTTAGTCAGGTTACTTCACCACCCTGTCGCTCACTCCCCATAGGAGGAGACCATGCAGTAACTGGCCTGTGTGACTCAATGCATGGGAACATGTGCAGTGCCTAACCAGACACTTGGTTAACAGCAAGTGATACAGAATTGCAAGACTCCTTGTGCAGGAATTCCCACGAGAAGCCTCCTCCCTGCCATGCCGCTGTGTGTCAAGTTCAAGCTAGTGACTAGGCAGGTCACCATCACCTGCTGGACATTCACTGATACTGTATTCAAAATTATGATTTAGGGCTAAGGAAGATTTCTGCTTGCTTGCCCCACAGAGAGACTAAAATTAAGACTAAGGCCCTGGGGCCACGGCACTCCAGCCTGGGTGCCAGAGCATGACTCCGTCTCAGAAAAAAGAAAAAAACAAAAAAGACTAAGCCACCCCACTGTTCCCGCCAAAAAAAAAAAAAAAAAAAAAGACATCACCCTTGGTGCGGAATGGAGATACAAAAATCCTCACACAAAGCCCTAAGGATTCCAGGCTTTTCAAAACGTGCTTGTGACTGCTATTGGAGAACATTTGCTGACAAATTATCTCTTTTCCCATGTTTACCATCTCTTCCCACTGGCATCCATGTTAAGGGAAGCAAGATTTAAAGAGAGTTTCATGGATGAAAAAGAAAATATACCAGGTCTCCAGAGCCAAGTAGAAAATTCCAGCTAGTAGTAAAAACTATACATATAGATAGATAGATAGATAGTTCTAAGATGTAACTATATATATAGTTCTAAGAGCTGGGCAGACTGATTTCACAGGTGTCAGGAGGTGATGAAAGGAAACAGACTAGGAGAAAAGTCTGCAAAATTATGACATGTTTCATACCACAGACTCCCAAGATAACAGGTAGGATCAAGATAGTGCTTTGGCTGCAGAGCATCGCCTCCCAAAGGCGCCCACGTCAGAGAGAGTTAGACACGGGCACCCCACGAGCTCTGCCGCTATGTCTCGGTTCTTGTGACACACTTTCTGTACAGCGTGGGGTTTCCAGTGTGTCCTCTCCAATTTTGCTTTATAAAATAAGGCACATCTCGAAAGAAATCCAAATTATGTTCCCCATGCCTCAGGCTTTTCTGTATGCAGCACTCCAACTGGGTAAACCAAAGCACATATCAGATCACCTCAGACCAGAAACCGAGACAAACAACACAAAACAAACCAGGAGATGAGTCAACACCAAGGAAACACAAAGATGCCACTGAGCTGTTTTAAATGTGCAAACTTTTCCCTGGAGAAAAGTCTTATTTTTGAAAAGCGACCTGTGCTTTTGGAAGAAGCAGCATTGCCTTGCTGAGGAAGAAGAAATCATCTTTCTGCCACCTATATCTTTAATAGCCTACACCCAAATAAAAAAACAGCTACAACGCGGTGCCCCCTTCACCTGACTCTGGGATATTTTCTTTGGCTCTTTAAACTTACAGGAAATAAACTATTTGCAAAAAGTTTAGGATTCACAACATAGATAATTTTAAAAGACAAATACATTTTTTTTCAAATCATAAAATAAAATACGTCAAATTCTAGAAAAAGCGAATCTAACATTTTAGTTATACTTCGAAGCATTGTAACTCATTAGCAAGACAGCCAGGGTAGTGTCTGAGAATGCCTTCTTGGGGATTTTAATTCTACTTTTCCTCTTTGACAAATGTGTACAATGAATAAAAAGTATATGCTCTTAATCTGCTGTATACACACACACACACAAACACATACAATTAACTTTATTGAAAAGTCATTTATATTCAATAAAATGCACCGATGTTGAGTATATAGTGAAATAAGTTTTGGAAATTGATGCAACCTTATAACTACAACCTCAAACAAGGTATCAAAGAAGATTTAAAAAGTCACATCACCCCAAAACCCCTGTGATCCTTTGTAATCAACGCCTCTTGCATAGGCAAACACTCTCTGATTTCTCTAACTGTAAGTTAGTTTTGCAGTCTAGAAAGTTTCACATAAGCAGAATTACACAGAATGCTCTCTTGTATCTTGCCTCTTCTCTTTCACTCGGCATAACGTTCTTGAGATTCCTCTACATTGTTATGCATGTCGGTAATACACTACTGTTTTGTCCCAAATAATTTTCCTTTGTGAATGTAGCATGGACAAATTAATGTTGATCCATTCATCTTTTAAGAAACGTATGCATTGCTCCCCGTGTTTGCCTATTATAAACAAGGCTGCTATACACATTCTTGCAGAGTTCTTTTGTGGACTACTTTTCACTTGGGTAAAATATAAGGAGTGAAATTGCAGAGTTATGAGAAACTGCTCAACTGGTTTACAAACTGGTGGTACTATTTTACAACCTTCATTTTCACCAACAATGTAAGAGAATTCTAGTAGCTTCCCATCTTTACCAACATGTGATGTTGTCAGTCACTTGAATTTCAGCCATTCTAGTATGCAATTATCTCATTGTGGTTTAATTTACATGTCCCTGAAGGCTGGTAATGTTGAGCATCAGGTCCTTTGCAGCCATTCCTACATTTTCTTTGGTGAGGGTGTATTCAAGTCTTTTTCCCATTTGCATTTGGCTGTTTTTCTTCTTTTTACTGAATTTAACAGTCCCGTATATGTGCTGTATTCAAGTCCTTTGTCAGATATGTGTACCAACAGTATTATCTTCCAGTCTGTGACTTGTGTTTCCTTTTGCTTAGCAGTATCTTTTGAAAAACAGAAGTTTTTTTTTTTTTTTTTTTGAGATGGAGTCTCGCTCTGTCGCCCAGGCTGGAGTGCAGTGGCCGGATCTCAGCTCACTGCAAGCTCTGCCATTCTCCTGCCTCAGCCTCCTGAGTAGCTGGGACTACAGGCATCTGCCACCAGCCCGGCTAATTTTTTGTATTTTTAGTAGAGACGGGGTTTCACCGTGTTAGCCAGTATGGTCTCGATCTCCTGACCTCATGATCCGCCCGCCTCGGCCTCCCAAAGTGCTGGGATTACAGGTGTGAGCCACTGTGCCCGGCCTGAAAAACAGATTTTAACTTTGATGAAGTCTAAGTTAGCATTTTTTTTCCTTTGTGATTAGTGATTTTCTGGTAATTTTTACTACACTCAGGTTACAAAGCTTTTTCCTATTTTTTTTTTCTAGAAGCATTATATTTTAAGTATAAATTTTAACTATTATTCATTTCAAATTAAGTTTCAAACATGGCTTGAAGTGGAGGTCAAGAGTCTTTTTAAATTGTTTTCAGCCACAGATACGCAGCAGATCCACACCATTTGTTGAAAATTCGATCTTTTCCCAGTAGTATCATGTTGGTGACATTTAAAAAAATCGATTAATCATAGTTTTAACTCTGTTTCACCACTGTCCAGTGGAATTAACAGATGAGGCACAATGTTAGTCACACATGTAATTTTACATTTTCTAGTAGCCACATTAAAAACATAAAAAGATACAGGTAACATTATTTTTAATGAAATGTTTTATTTGCCTTATATAAAATATTATCATTTCATTATGCAGTCCATATAAACACAACTGATAGTTTTGTCAATGAGATAGTTTACATCTTTTATATAATCTTCAAAATCTGATGTGTATTTATACCAGCTGTTACAGCAAATCTCAATTAAAATCAGCTGCATGGCAAGGGATGATTAGCCACATGGGACTTAGTGGCTACCGTGTCACTATATCCAACAGCATGGCTCCATTTTGTTCCATTGATCTTGTGGTTAACTTTATGCCAGTTCCATAGTGTTCATTTCAGTAGTTTTATATTAAGTTTTCAAATCAGATAGTTTAGATCATCAAACTTTGCCTTACTTTTCAAAATAATCTTGGCTATTTTAGGTCTTCCGCCTTACGAAGTACTTCATGTTTTTAAAATGACATTTAAAAATTGTATTTCTTAAATTTTTGTTGCTATTAGATACAAAATTAAGTAATTTTTTTTATTGGTTTTATTGGTCTTGTTTCTTATGTCCATATCTAATTCACTTATTAATTCTGGTACCTTTTTTTTTTTTTTTTTTTTTTTACATATTTCTTACTTAGGCTTTTCTATTTTGATAACCATGTCTTTTGCAGATTGGTCCATTTGTCTTCTTCCTCACCCCTATGCATTTCATTTCTTTTCTTATTTTGTTGCCCTGGTAAGGATTGAGAGTGAAATCTTAGCTTTTCTCCTCAACTTGGTCTCCTCAATTTCGTTTTTCATCATTATGTATGTTGTTTGCAAGGTTTTCATAGATGCTTTCTAGCAGTTTTCAGATGTTTCCTGTGATTCCTTGTTTGCTGAGAAGTTTTTAAGATAAATGAGAGTTTAAGTTCCTCTAATGTTGTTCCTGCATCTATTGATTTGATTCTATGATAGATATTCAATATTGAACCAACCTTGAATTTCTAGAACAACTCTACTTAGTCTGGATCTGGTACACATTTTATATAATCCTGATAAGATTTGCTAAAATTCTGTTAAAGATTTTTGCTTCTACGGTCATAAGGAGAGCTGTTCTTAATATTTTTAATGTCGTATTATGGTTTTCATATCATGGTTGTGAGTTTGCGTAAGGTGGGTATTATTTGTTCCTTAATTTTTCAAAATTTACCAGTGAAATCATATGGATTTGAAGTATTCTTTGTGGGACATTTTTAAGTAGGAATTTAATTTTTTAAATTAAGTTATTGAGACCTTATTATATCCCTGCATATGGTCCACCTTGGTAAATAGCTTGTTGGCACTGGAACAGAGTGTGTGTTTGGCAGTTACTAGGAATTATGTTCTGTACACAGCAATAACATGAAGTTGACCTATAAGATTTTTCTGATTCTCCATCATCCTTACTGATTATTTTTTGCTCTAATTGTTTAACAATAAATATTTTTTTAAATGAGTAAATTATTTATGATTTCTATGCACAATAAATTATTGCCAATACTTGTATGCAATAATTATTTTATGCAGCATAATTATTATATGCAATAATTACGTCTAATAATATGCAATAAGTATTGCTAATAAGTATATTACTAATTATTACTAATAATTACTAATAAATCTAAAATGATGCAAATATTAAACATAAATTAAGTAAAACATTTGCATCATTTTAGATTTATTTGGCAGCAAATAAAAGAAAGGTAGGAAAGGAAAGATAGCCTTTTGTGTCAGCACTATTCTATTCCAGTATGTAATTGTTTATTACATATTTGTAATTATTGCTAATATGTAATAAACTATTACATACAAGAATCATCATCATTTGAGATTTATTTGGCAGCAAAGGAAAAGAAAGATAGCCTTTCAGGTTAGCATTATTCTATTCTAGCATGTAATCGTTTATGTGCTATCCTGAAAGATTATCTTTCCTTTGCTGCCAAATAAATCTAAAATAATGCAAATGTTTTACTTCATTTATGTTTTTCATGTAAAAGGAATAATCTCTGGATGAATAACTTGCTGTGTGAATGCTGTTATGGACTGAATGTATGCCTCCCCACAAAATTCATATGCTGAAACTCTGACTCCCAGTGTGGCTGTATTTGAAGTAAGGAAGTACTTAAGGTTAAATGAGGTCATAAGGTGGGTCCCTGATCTGACAGTAGCAGTGGTCTTATGAGAACGTTTAAGAGCTCACTTTTCCTCTCTCTGTGTGCACGCACCAAGGAAGGTCTTGTGAGGACACAGCAAGAAGGCAGCAGTCTGCAACCCAAGAGGAAAGCCCTCACCAGATGCCAGCCCACTGGCACTTTGATCTTGGACTTCCAGCCTCCAGAGCTGTGAGGAAACAGATTTCTGTTGCTTAATCCACCCAGTCTGTGTATTTTGTTATGACAGCCCATGTAGACTAAGACAAACGTTTATCAAACTGCTTCTTCTTTCATCACTGTTTTATAAGGAGAAAAAGAGGGAAAGTAGATTCATGA
This sequence comes from Mandrillus leucophaeus, assembly GCF_000951045.1. Classification (NCBI taxonomy): domain Eukaryota; kingdom Metazoa; phylum Chordata; class Mammalia; order Primates; family Cercopithecidae; genus Mandrillus; species Mandrillus leucophaeus. The sequence continues at coordinate 192,472 of NW_012100965.1, forward strand.
ACCAAGTTATGAAAGTATTCTCATGGAACAGAATAGTATAGAGTGAAGTAAGTTCTTTGGAAATTTTACCAGTAAATGGTTTGAAATAGCAGCAAGGTTTTTCTAAACAAAGTCTTAATCTCATTCAGTGTCCAGTCTGGAAAAGAGCACAGGCCTGGTATTTCAACAGAGGGAATTTAATATGAGGAACTTGTGATAAAACTATTGGAAAAGCTACGAGGGCTAAGAAGGGCTACAGGAAGCTACCACCCATTCAAGGACTGGAGGAAAAATGGGAAGAAGGTGTTGTTACCAGAGTCCAGGAGCCAGGGCTTCCTGGCAGGAGGTGGACTCCGAAGGAATCACAACCACTGCTGGAGAATGGACAACAGAGACAAGGCCAGTCCCCTGGAATCGCTCTCCTTTGAAACCTACAGTTTCATACCAGGGTTTCTATTTCAGAAACCCAGATGAATATCAGTTGACAAAGTGTTTCTAGAGTGAAACACCCCGAAGACAGAGCAGAGCAAAGAGGAAAATGGGGTCGAATCTGAGAGCAGACCGGTGAATGACTAGAACAGATGCATCACTCTTGATTGATTACTATACAATGCCACAGGTCTATGGCACCATGTCTCATCCTAGGTGTATGCCCTGGGGATACGTGGTGATACCTTAGGAGTTTGAGGAGCCCATGAGGCAGCATACTGTGTTGAAGTCTGAAGATATATATTTGGATTCTTAACATACTGTGACACCAGATTAAAGATGAGAAATTACCCAGCGCTGAGTCTGATATATGCTGTTCGTAGACTTCAATTCAGCCTGATTTCTGAAATCAAAAGACTTTAAGACAACAATGTGTGAATCACTAAACATTTTAGTGTCAATAAGTTATTTTAATATTCAAAAAGTCATATATGTAAAATGCACATGACTTTTAAAGACAGAAAATGAAACCTAAATAAATCTCCTTCCCAGGATGTAATCTTCACTGCCAGACAGACCTCAGTCACCGCAGCAAGCCCCAGACAAGAAATATTAAACATGGTGTCTGGTCTCAGTGAACTTACTGACTTTGGGGGAGAAAGAAAGTAACAAGAACATTTTTAAAACACACACATGAAAAATATTGCAAAACAAATATTGAACTATTTAGGAAACATACATTTATTAGTTACCTACTAAAGAATGCTCTGTGCTAGACAATTCATTCCTTTATTCAAAAACATTTCTTGATTACCCACTAATTGCCAGCCTGGTAATAAATGGAACGTGTTAGTTGCATTAAAGATAAAACTCTGGTTTGCAGGCTTGTCTTCTCCATTACACTCTAAGCTCACTGAAGATGGGGCTCTGCTTTATTTGTCTTTTGAATTCTCAGAGTTTAGTTCGGTAGCCAACCAATGCAAAGTACTCAGTCAATATTGTTGACCCAAGAAATGACTGTCTACCTTAAACCTGTCTATTTGTACTATCACCAAGTCTCACCCACAGTTTTGCTTTTTATCCATCTGGTTGTCTATTTGCCACCATCCTGCCAACTCTCCCCACCCTGCACCTAGAATAATCATGTTCTTTACCCAAACCCTAAACCAGTTCCTTTCCAAGGAGGTTCACTGATTAAGCTATGTAATAAATTGAAAAAAAAAAAATCAACTACTGATACCAGCACAAACATGCACACAGACAAAATTACATTTTCAAAAATTCCCACAAAACATTCTGAAAAATGTGAAGTGTGTTTGAAATCACCTAATTTCCTCTTGCAGTTAATGTCACTACCGAACTTCTTAACCAAACTTATGTTGCCCTAGTAGTTCCAGGCACAGCACCTTGTCCATTCGTCTTGCTGGATCTCAGTTTAATTCACGAAGAGTCTTTGCCAACGTCCCAGTCATTATCCCAGAGCTGCATCACGTAAAAGTCATTGCACAGAGCTGAAGAATTTGCTTCACCAGGCCTAGTACTTGGGTATAGAGGTACGTTTTTATTTGTCAAGAGTCCACCATTAGTGACTGAATATTTCACGAGACCACTTCCTTGACAGCTCTTTCAGAAAAGAAAACAGATCATAGTTCTCCAGAATAGGGCAAGTGATGTGGGAGGAAGGAGGTCAGAGAACACTGGCTGAAGCTCTCTGCAGGGTCAGGATCAGTTTGGTCTTGCTTTGTTTTTAAAATAATCAGCCGCTTCTGCGTCTTTGAAGCCTTGAAAGAGCAAGATGAAGTAGAGAATACTTCAGGACTCTGTGGGGATTGCGTCTGGATTTTTTCCTCCGTGCTTTGCTGTGTGTCTAACAGAAGGTCACTAGACGCTAAATGAGCTCTGCCCTGGGTGGTCTCTACCTATTGCCTCCCAGCTGATGATTCGTGTTTCTTTCTGTTTCCATAGAAGGGGCAAGTAAGGAAAATTCAAAAGAACTGGCAATCTGTCCTTTGGATACAGCGACCTTTCTAAATAAGCATTCAGCCTTTGGAACTGCAGAGTACAAGCATTTTTTCCTTTGTTGTGGATCTTTTCAAAAACCACACACAGAAGTAAAACCAGAGACAAATTTGAAAATACATCCATTCGGGTTATTTTCAGTAAAGTCTAATAGGCAATGCAAAGAAGGCATGCTCACACTAATGAATGGTATGAATAAAAATGGGGTTTTTAAATACTTAAACAAAGAAATGATGTTTTCACTTACTTTTTAAATTGTCCATAATAAAACTCTTAATTGGAATGAGTAAAAAAGTAATTAATATATGTAGATGTATATGCAGTAGTACATATCTATGCAGTCATGGATGAACATGTGCATAAATATTTGTGCTCTCATCTTTTTTTTTTTTTTCCCAGTTAAAACCACCAATTAATTATTGACAGTGTTTACACCTGCATAGGGCACATCTTGTCAGACCTGGCACACAAACACACTGTTAGAGTCTAGTTGCCATTTAAGAGAGAAAAGCAAACCTTCTATTTGAACTCCAGAGTAGTCCACCCTGGCTGGGCAGTTGTAAACTGACTAGGATAAATCACTCATACATTGCTACATTGTTATTGTGGTATTGGGCAAAAATATTTGGCAGGGATTTCAAAGCAAATGCTTCAATCGGATGACGGCAGCTAAAGAGAAAAATGCCAAGACTAAAGCAAGTGCATACTTTGCTATGAAAGAGAGGTTTTTTTTTTTTCTAAGTGGAATATTTAATAAAATGAATTTCAGTCATACCTAATTTAATTAAAAAGGTGGTAACTTTCTTTAGGAACAAGTGGAAAGGTCAATTTTAACAGAAAATATTTTTCATTAAATTATTAACTTTAAAAATAACAAATGTAAACATGTAGAAAATCTCCAAAATAAAATGAGAAGAGGTTTTCAGTTCATTTCAGTCATGATAAATACCCAATTCTACTTTGGAATTCCTCCCTGGAAATATAAATTGATTTTCCTCACACCAAGAATGTGGTATGAGTTTGAATATAGGAAAACCAGATTTATTATTATTGTTATTATTCTTGAATCACATTGCCTTACCAGAGCTTAAGTGGGTCAAAATTTCCATGATAAGTTGCTGTTTTCATAAGGACTTTATAACTTGGACATGACAGTTGGCTTTATACTTTAACTTGGTAAATAACATCTCAGCCTGGGATAGGCTTTCTCCCCTCCTTTTAATAATACCAAAGGCAAAAATCAGGCAAAACGGCTTTCCCCCCCCCGCCCCCTTTGGCTTTGAAGTAAAAGTTAGGAAGATATGTATGAGTGTCAAAGAAAGATCAGCTTAGAGGATTTTTTGTTTACTTTTAACTAAAAAGAGCTACTAATTGAATAATTAAGTTGCCATTTTTTTATTTCATGAAAAATTTAAGATTAAGTTTTTCTAATGATTACTTTATAGGTGACACAATTTAACTTCATCACAATTTAGATTTTTAGTCCAAACTATATGATCATTATTCTACATAAAATAACTTCTCTGTTTGTACAGAGTGTCTTTGGGGAGTGTAAAATTTATTAAATTAAATAACACAAAAAACTAAAAGAATACCAAAGAATTTCTTAATTTGATTACTCTAACGGGTCATTCAATACTACATAATCTGAAATAGAAAATGTGTTTCAGTTTTGGACCTATTATTACTTTTTCCTCTTTCATAGATGCGTATTTAAAATAAATTGAGGCTGGGCACGGTGGCTCATGCCTGTAATCCTAGCACTTTGAGAGGCTGAGGTGGGTGAATCACAAGGTCAGGAGTTCGACAGCAGCCTGGCCAACATGGTGAAACCCCGTTTATACTAAAAATACAAAAATTAGCTGGGCATGGTGGCACGTGCCTGTAATCCCAGCTACTCAGGAGGCTGAGGCAGGAGAATTGCTTGAACTGGGACCCAGGAGACAGAGGTTGCAGTGCTGAGATCGCGCCACTGCACTCCAGCCTGGGCTACAGAGGGAGACTCCATCTCAAAAAAAGAATAAATAAAAATAAAAAGTAATAAATAAATAGATTCTATAACTTTGAGGAAATTAAATTGTCCTGAATATCTGTGGTTTGAATATGGTTTCACCATTGCAAATCATTCTCAAAGGCAAGCGGAGGTAACAGGGCCAGGGATGATGGAGGGATGGGGTTTGACAGAGAGCTACAGAGCTAAGCTTGTGGCTTTCAGCTGATCCTTCAGACTTTTCACTTGGACCTAAATTTCTATGGCCCATGTTTGAATTGTCTCCTCTTGAGAGCAACCTAGGGCACTGTCTCCTTCTGATGACTCCCTTTGAATATGATTCCATAGCTGGACCATAGCACTTGGGCTTCAGCCATAATTACTTTTCTGGCTCCACATAAGGAAACCAGCACCCAAGGCAAGGTGATTGTCAGCTTTCCCATCCTAACAGCCAGGCATCGAGCAGAAGGACAGAAGTGTTCCTGATTCTTGGTTCTGGTTGCAATCTTTCATCAGTAGGTTTATTGTGTGTGTGCGTGTGTGTGTGTGTGTGTGTGTGTGTGTATATAATGTGTTTCAGTTTTGAACCTATTATTACCTTTTCCTCTTCCATAGATGCGTATTTAAAATAAATTGAGGCTGACCACGGTGTATATATACATATATATGTATATATGTGTATATATGTGTGTGTGTGTGTATGTATATGTATTATATATTTTAAATTTGTCTGGGTCATAAACCCATTAGATAATTTGAACAGAGCTATGAACTCCTTTCCAGAGAAATGCATATTTGGAGAATATCCACCTATATGTTTTGCAGGGAATCTATGGAGAGTCTAAAGGCCACCCATACACTATTAAATCCATGTACCCCACCTAAGAAACTCTGCTGTAAATAATGCCCAACAATCATGAAACAATGATCATATATGATTATTTAGATCTTCTCTTGTCCTCCAACTTCAGGCACTCATTGTCACTCTCTGCTGCAGCCCTATTTCACTGAGAAAACAGAAGGAGCCAGGAGAGGTCTCCTACGGGCTTCTACCAGTACACACACCTACCTGGCTCTGTCTGTTTACTCGGCTGCTCTGCTGTTTCTATGGAGGATTCTTGGTGCTCCTAGTGAAGCCCAACTCCTTCATCTCCAAGTGGTTTTGGACCATCACGGTCTTGGTCTCCAGTGATTTGCTGGTCCCTCTGTTGCATCATTTAGTTTTCTTCTCTGTTGAATCTTTCCCATTGGCATACCAACAAGTCATTATTTCTCTTATTTTAAAAAAGTAATTTAAAATAGGCAAACAAAGCTCTCAACACCATCTCATCCGAACCCGCCCTTCCATCACCAGTTATTGGTGCATTTTCATCTTTGCTTAACAGGGAAAATCCTTAAATGTGATGTCTCTACTGCTTTCCAATTGCTTATTTCTTCTTGTTTTCTTGGAAACGAGTCAGGCTGTATGATACTCCCTCATCCACCACCACCCTTCTACCTAAGCTGTGAAGAGGACCAGTGACTTCTGTGTTACTGAATCCTTAAATCCTTGCTCAGGCTGCATCTTGCTGGACCAAATAAGAGTTTTGATGTGGTGGTATCTCCCTCCTCTTGTCCCCAGCCTTTGTTAACACTTGGCAATCAGAAGAGTATGCTCTCCTGATCTTCCTCCTTGTCAGTCTCTTTGGGTGTTTCCTCCTGACCTCCCTGACAGCTAAATAACAGAGTAGTCCCTGCTCTAAATGAAGACCTCTCTCATTCATGATCTACACTCACGCTCTTGATGATCTCAAAATCTGATAGCTTGATGTTCCATGTATGTGCTGATGACTCAAAGTCTAAAACCACAGACTAAATATTCGCTTTATACTCCTTCCCTGATTATTTTTCCTCATATTTATGACAACCTGACATGCTATAAATCCTACCTTTTTATCGTATTAACATCTTTCTCCTTGTACTAGAAGGTCAACATTAGAAAGACAAGAACTTTGTGTGTCATGGTGATTCCTGCATCCCCAGCACTTAGAACAGTATCAGACACTCAGAGACAATAAATATTTATCAAATATCCATTTTTGCAATTACTAATAAAGGCTATTTATTACAATTAATACAACCTTTTATTGCAATTAATAACTGCAATAATAATTTATAACTTTTACATTAAAAAAATTATTGAGTTTCTACTTTGGAGATAGCACTTGGTGAAATGAAGCAGCTCACTGATTTCACACCATCCACAACTTAATGCCAAGACACAACTCTTGTAATGTGAATTTTACAGATGAGACCACTGAAGACAGTTTAGATCAGGATTCAGCAACCTACTGTCTTAGAGCCAAATCTGGCCAGATACCTGTATTTTGTAGCCCAAGAAATAAAAGTGTTTACATTTAAATGATTAGGAAGAATTTTAATAATACTTTGTGATACACTAAATAAAATTCAAATTTCAGAGTCTATAAATAAATTTCTGTTGGAACATAGCACACTCATTGTTAAATGTATCTTTCTAAGCTGCCTTCATGCTACCACAGCAGAGTTGAGTAGCTGTGACAGACACTGTGTCGTCTACAAAGCATAAAATATTTATTATTAGACCTTTACTGAAAACGTGTGGCCACCCTTAATTTAGATTTCTTGTCCGAAGGTATGTAGCTAGGAAGGAGAAGGCTGGGATTCTAACCTGTAGCAAATTGATTCTAAGTAGGTGTTTTCCATGGCTCCACATCAACACTGATTTTGAGTATCTTCTTTAAAGTTGGAAAACATTTGAAACAATTTTCTAAAATAAACGTTATCTCCTTCTTTCAAAATTACTTATATGTCACAGAGCGTATTTGAGGAGGAGATTGTCGCAGTATTAAACAAGTGATGAGAAAATCGCTCGTTTACACAAATGCTGATCACCCAGGTGTCATGATCAAGCAGGTGCTTCCTGGGAAGAGAGAGCGTAGCGCCCATTCTAGACAAGGCTCCACAGCCTCGGCGCAGCGCCCACTCTGGACAAGGCTCCACAGCCTCGGCGCAGCGCCCACTCTAGACAAGGCTCCACAGCCTCGGCTCAGCGCCCACTCTAGACAAGGCTCCACAGCCTCGGCTCAGCGCCCACTCTAGACAAGGCTCCACAGCCTCGGCTCAGCGCTTGCATATTCTAGTTGCAATACTTCCTTCTTATTCTAGGAAAAAAGAATTCTTCCAGTGAACATGGTACACTGGAAGAATGTACACCATGTGGTAGCAAAGAGAGAAATGGATATTGTCAATTTATGGGCTTTGTGAAAAAGAAGGAAAAGTCAGTTTCCAAAGAGTAGTTTACTAGTGGGACAATCCCTCTTTTTTACTTTTAAAGGTGGACAAAGAGCAAGAAAACAACTGGCTCCATTTAATTCCCTTTCTGCTGACATGGTGAAAGCACGAACTATTAGGCCAGTGCTAGAATCTTTGCTCTGCCCCAGTCAGCTGCAGGACCTTGGGAAATATTTACCTTTATTATACATATATAACATCTATTTAACTTTTTTTGGTTTTTTTTTGAGACAGAGTCTTGCTGTGTTGCCCAGGCTGGAGTGCAGTGGCGTGATCTCGGCTCACTGCAAGTTCTGCCTCCCGGGTTCATGCCATTCTCGTGCCTCAGCCTCCCGAGTAGCTGGGACTACAGGTGGCCGCCACCACGCCCAACTAATTTTTTCTATTTTTTAGTAGAGACAGGGTTTCACCGTGTTAGCCAGGATGGTCTCGATCTCCTGACCTCGTGACTCACCCCCCTCGTCCTCCCAAAGTGCTGGGATTACGGGCGTGCACCACTGCGTCCAGCCCTCCATTTAACATTTTGTAGCCTTCTTTGGCTTCTCTATAAAATGTAGATAAATAGCATACCTAATCAATACATTTATTGTGATTAAACGCGTAACATTTTCTGCGGCGCTACCTCATACGTACTGATTCAAAGTGATGATTTTTACTCGCTATTGCTTTTTAACATTGGAGAGAAGAAACTCTTGGGAGTTCTTCCTGAATTTTTCTTGGAGCTACTATGACATTGATAAAGGGAAAAATACAGTTCAACAAATGGAGCTGGAAAAATCAGTTATTCATATGGAAAAAAATGAAAATGGATTTCCTCCTTTTAACCATACACAAAAATGAAATCCAGATGGATTAAGAACTTAAATGTCAAAAGTAAAACTTTAAAACTTTTAGAATAAAATGTAAAGGAACAGCTTTATGACCTCAGGGTAGGGAAATATTTCTTAAACATGACACCAAAAGTGCCAAACAAAACAAAAAAGAATTATTCATTTGATGATAGTGACTTTTTAAAAATCTGTTCATCAAAAGGCATCTTACATAAGGCAAAAGACAAGCTACAAACTGGGGGAAGATACTTGGAACACATAAAAGTGACAAAGGGTTAGTTAGTATCAAGAATATGCAAAAAACAACCACACGCACAAACAGAAACACATTTTCGAAGGAATAAGAAAAAAGACAAACTACACAAGAGAAAATTGAACAAAAATCAAGAACAGGTATTTTGCATAAGAGGAAACACTAATGGTAACAAACATGAGAAGACATTCAAAGGCATTGATCAAGGAAGTACAAATCAAGATCAAATAAAGTGCCATCTTAAACCCCTTTAGCTGTTGAAGACTAAGAAGTCTGACAATACCAAATGTTGGAAAGGATGTGGATCAGTGGACATTTTCATACATCACTAGAGAGAGTACAAATTGTACAACCACATGGAAAACATTTTGGCACTATTTTGTGAAACTGAACATTAGCACACTCTGTGAGCCAGGAATTCCATGCCTAGCAGAACACCCAGATATGTGTCTATCAAGAGACATTCCAAGAATGCTCATAGAAACCATTTCCTTAATTACCTTAACTACCCAAACCTGGAAATAACCCAAATGCCTGTTCACAGAAATTAAGACACATACAATGGAATGTCATGAGCAGTGAAAATTAAAGAATGGCAGCTCATGCAACAACATAGATGCATCTCTGTAAAGTCACATTCAGTCAAAAAGAAAATATCAGAAGAGACATTCAGAAAAATTCCCTGAAACAAATTAAAAGGTAGACAACATATTATTTAGGCCAATTTGTGATGGACTGGGGAAGAGCATGTACGTGAATGGGAAGGTCTTGGATGAGGTAGTGGTTCACAGGAATTTGATATATTATTAAATGAATGAATAAATGAAAGTAAATGAGTAAAAGAGGGCTACACAAGGACCCAGGATTATAGTGTGACTGTGTGTGTCATTAGCCATTGATTATGATTAATTCAATACTGGACACTTGAGATCTGAAAAAAAAACAGAGAGAAAGAGAAAGAATGAACAGAAATGGTCAAGTTAAGGCTATTGATACCAGACAATGGGGACTATGCTTATGTACCAGTTCCATAAAGAGTCTCAGCCAAGGCTTGGGAATTCAATAAACATACAAGAACCCATGATGCTTTGGGTACTAATAAAGGCACTGGCATCGGCCGGGCGCGGTGGCTCATGCCTGTAATCTCAGCAATTTGGGAGGCTGAGGCAGGTGGATCACTTGAGGTCAGGAGATCGAGAGCAGCCTGGCCAACATGGAGAAACCCCATCTCTCCTAAAAATACAAAATTAGCCAGGCATGGTAGCGTATGCCTGTAATCCCAGCTACGTGGGAGGCTGAGGCGGGAGAATTGCTTGAACCCAGCAGGTGGAGGTTGCGATGAGCTGAGATCACGCCATTGCACTCAGTCTCAAAAAAAAAAAAAAAAAAAAAAAAGAGAAAGAAAGAAAGAAAAGAAAAGAAAACTGACACAGAGAATAGTTACCCACCTTCATGAAACTCTTTCCAGAGGAAAAAGACACTAGTGGAACAAAGAAACACCAGAGAAGTATAAAATTAAATTTATGAATCAAATTAAGGTAAAGTCCATATCGAAACAAAAACCAACAGTGAAGCTGATGGCTGATAGTTAGCACATTTCCCTTACTTCTCTCCAAAGTTCATTTGTATTAGAATTCAAAAGATCTAAATATCACATTTCCTGACACTTTCCTATCCTAGCTATTAATCAGGCAGCCTCTAAGAAAATATTTGCCCCCATGCGTGAACCTCCTACCTCAATTTTCAAGTCATTTCAAGTCAGAACAACTATTTTTTGCACCTGAGTTGCGAACTCCTAGAAACAGGAATTCATAACACAATAGCCATAGGATTTTCTGGTTCATTACCCTTGGGTTGATCCATAAAACATTTAAAGTGGAGACAAAGTTAAGAGATGAGCTGATGGACTGAACGCACTCAGCAGCATTGAAAAATGACCTCTCCGGTGCAAGCAACCCAATCCATCCATTTCTCAGTGTATACACTTCAACATTATTCATCCTGCCTCCCCCTTCCCACCCCGTCTCCTCAAAAGAACTCTTCTGGATTACGGTGGGGCTTTCTTCCCCTAACCCCCACACCCGACCCCCCTGCCCCTGAATAAAGCAAAGTTGACTAAATGGTTCTTTTGCTCTAGGGAGAGGCAATTATCAGTGACAGTCTGGGTAAGAGACCACCAACAAAACCCTCTACAGGAGAAAAAGATTTTTCCCTGGATAAGCAGATCCAATACCCAGGTGAACACTTAATTTCCCATGAAGTGTGTGGAGGCATTAAAAGCAGCCTGCCTTTCATAGAGGGTGACCATATAATTTATTGTCTCAATTGGGATACCTTTGAGGGTGAGACAGGAGTCTATTAATAATTAAGCTGAGGCAGGTGACAGGAACCCGACCCGTGCGGGCGAAGCAGCATTTATGCTGCCACAGCTAATGCAAAGGAGGCTCTTTCCCCAGCTTCAGAGCAGCCCACTAAGGCAAGAAGAAGATATCGAAAATGTGACTTACAGTTAGACAGAATTTTGTTGAATGTTTTTTAACATTCAGTACTTGACCATTATTGTGATATTAGTTTGTACTGAAAACAGCTTTTAAAAAAAAAAAAAATTTCTTTGTAATAGAAAATGTACAAATATGCACAAATTATTTTTAAAGCTGGAAAGGAATATGCCCGCGTGTCAATAGTGTTAACAATAGTGTTACCTGCTGGATATGGGATTGTGAGTCATTTTAAAATTCTTTTTATGCTTTTTCTTTCAACTTAGCTACAAAGAAATATACTGTATTAATGATGAGGGAATCTCACATTTCGTCTTCTATAGATGTTTTGGAAATCAAATTGTCTGAAATTAGCAGCCAGTGAGGACATACTATGGATGTCTACAGTCTAACAGTGTTTGACTGTAAGAGAATTTTAAGAGGATGAGGCATTGATTCGTCTCTGATGGAGCCTTTCCCGCTCAATGTGTGGAAACCGTGAGTTCCTCTCTTTTGTGAAAACGCTGGTTCAGAACCATACAACGCAGCTGGAGGACTAGACGCTATTTTTGCGAGCATTTACCACGTAAAATCTGTGCAGGTTCTCATTTCCTCTGGCATAAATATGCATAGCAATATATAGAATTTTCCCTAAGAGTCCAGTAACTGAATGTCCCGTGTTGACCTCAGCACGTCACATCATATGGCCACGAGAAGTCTCCACCAGAACCACTTTCTTAGCAGAGCCCCGAAGAGCCGAGCACGGACACCCACACAGGCCCCGCCTGCAAGCAGAGCGGTTAAAATCACCCGTGGCTTTGGACAAGTGAAAGCATGGCCTGGCAGCGGGCTGTCAGATAGCCTGGAACACTCTTCAATCTAAAGGAAGATATTTTATCTGACCTTAAAATGGATGCTTTCCATTGACATGATTTGAAAATACTACTTTCCCTTGAGCGAAAGCTAAAACGGGACAATGGATGATGTGGTTTTCCTGTGTGTATTTTTAAGATGCCTGTCTGGAGGGATGCACCGTTATAGTTATAGCCCTAACCCTGCCAGGCCGCGCTGGGCGGGAACGGGCAGGGCAGGCAGCAGGGCCTCAGTGCCCCGGGCTCACGCAGCGCTCCTCGGCGCGGCGCCCTATTTTTGTGCTCCAGAAAACGGCTTGAGAAGATCCTGTGGAGCCCCTGGAGTAAGTGCAGACCCTCCCCAAAGATGAGATCATCTAAAATAGCAGACGCTACTCTGTGGTAGAAATCAGTTATTCCAGGGTTCAAATAATTTCAAGTTTTGAATGCATGTCAAAGCGTAAGATACTGGACTTTTAAAATCTGATTTTCTCTGAATATTCTCAATAAACTGTTTGTGCTGCCTTTGTTCAATAGGGACTCCTCTTAACTTCTAAAGAATTCAAACTGCGACCACAGAATTTGCTCAAAAATTCAAATATGAGTTATAATAATAAATCTCTTTTCACTATAACAATCAAGCACAAGCACAATAGCTAAATCACAGTTAAAACAGAAAAGCAGCTGGAGAAAAGTATTCTGAGGAAATGGAGCACCGGGAGGTGTCAGGCTGAGAGCCCCAAGCACGACCATCTCTTTATAGGCAATAATTCCCTCTCCAAATTCCAAACTGCGCCAAGAGAAATATGGATCTGAGTAGTGAAATACGACGGAATCACTGTTTCCATTTCTTTCTCACTTCACATGCTTTGCCACAGAAGCACGTTTGCTTTAATTGATCTGACTTTAAAAAAAAATCAAACATGCACAAACATCAAATTAAAATAAAAATTAAGTATGAGTTTAGTTTTTAAAAATATCTGTCGATCCCATCAGAGCGTGCAAAGTCCACCTCTTGCTTCTCAGAGGATAAAGATGAGGTGAGAAGTGCCCTTGTTCTGTCTGCCCGATGGCACCTGTTGTAAATGCTAAGGACAGAAGGCGACAAGAACAAGGGTCCTCTGCCTCCTGCCCTACTCACTAGAGCCTCTACCCTGTGGAGTCCCTTAGTTTGAGGCAATATCAGGACTAAAACACCATTGATAGATGACCCTGACTCGCACAGTGACAGCAGGCACATCACAATTGTCAGGGCTCCATCTGTGGCTGCTGAACCTAGTAATGTTTCCTTTGAAACAGAAAAAGTTGGACATGTCAGAGGCTGGGAGGCTTAAAGTAAAGTGTGGTAGGTGGTCTGTCTGATGAACTAGAACAGATGCCTCTTTTATTTCCACCCTAATTGTATCAGGCCTTCTTGGTGGGAGATTTAACACTTAAAAACAATCTTTTGGAGGGAATAGTGTCACATTCCTCTTTTTTTTCCACCTTAACTCCCAAGTGTCTTAGATTCAAAGTCTGGTTTACAAATGGGAAATTCCTAGATGTGCTTCCCCTCCCCTTTGGAGCCCAGGGTTCAATGCATTCTTAACTTCTGCACCAGCGTTTGTTCTGTACCTATTGTGCTCCCATTATAAGACAAGCAGAGAAAGTAGGTTTGGTCATTTGCATCTCTTCATTGCAAGAGTAAGCTTTATAAAAAGCCGAAAGTAAGAGTAGGCAAGTGAGCAATGTCATGATGTTATCTTTGGGGCAATGAGTTATGAAGTGCTAAAATATTTTTCTTTTTGTTTTCTATTAAATAAAATTTGGTTTAAGTAGGTATCTTTCTAATGTTGGCAGGGCCCCGAAATTGCACACAGCGTGGCCTGGCCAGACTTGTATCAGATTAGTAGGAGATCTGGAGCCATTAACATAATTAAAAAATATTTTTTTCCAAAGGAATAATTAAAAAACACACACACACAAAACAAGAAAGCAACAACTTAGTGTTTACCTTTTCTGCTGTCAAGATGGTTAAACACAAAACAAACTAAAGCAAAGACACACAAAATATGTATTTTTAAATTTCATTCTGACTTTTTCAGCTTAGTTTTTGACGCTCTCTTCCTCTGTTGCTTCTCTCAGTGATTTCACCCTAAGCTATCTTTTACTCCAATACACAAACCTCTTGTTTTATTCAGGTAGATGTGTGCCCCTCTATATTCTGAGTCTGTTTATGTCTCTATTAGGACTGTTTCCTCTGCTGGTTCTGCCTATCCCTGCAAACTTTGTCCTTTGTTCCATGAGCACATGTATCCTCCTCACTTATCATCAATATCAATTCAAAGCTAGCTGCCCCCAACACCAGGCTTTGGTAAGTGGCCCTTTCTTCTCTACGTATTTTCCCGACCCAGCTGATTCTCACCCAAACATTACTGCAATCTTATATTACCTAATTTTCTCATAAGTGCATATTTTGCTTCCTTGAGTAAAATAGCTCATCTTTAAGGGCAGTAGATTACACTTTCTGCAAGGGCAGAAGCTCTTCTTCTCCCTTTATTTTATTATTATTATTATTTTTTTACTTCAAGTTTCGGTATACATGTGCAGAATGTGCAGGTTTGTTGCATAGGTATACATGTGCAATGGTGGTTTGCTGCACCTATCAACCCGTCATCTAGGTTTAAAGCCCCGCATGTATTAGGTATTTGTCCTATGCAGAAAAGGTCTTCTATAAAATTCAACATCCCTTCATGTTAAAAACTCTCAATAAGCTAGATATGGATGGAACATATCTCAAAATAATAAGAGCTATTTATGACAAACCAAGAGACAAAACCATACTGAATAGGCAAAAGCTGGAAGCATTCCCTTTGAAAACCAGTACAAAACAACGATGCCCTCTCTCACCACTGCTGTTCAACATTGTATTGGAAGTTCTGGTCAGGGCAATCAGGCAAGAGAAAGAAATAAAGGGTATTCAAATAGGAAGAGAGGAAGTCAAACTGTCTGTATGCAGATGACATGATTCAATATTTAGAAAACCCAATCATCTCAGCCCCAAAACTCCTTAAGCTGATAAGCAACTTCAGAAAAGTCTCAGGATACAAAATCAATGTGAAAAAAATCACAAGCGTTCCTACACACCAACAATAGACAAGCAGAGAGCCAAATCATGAATGAACTTCCATTCACAATTGCTACAAAGAGAATAAAATACCTCGGAGTACAGCTTTCAAGGGACATGAAGGACCTCTTCAAGGAGAACTATAAACCAATGCTCAAAGAAATAAGAGAGGACACAAACAAATGGAAAAACATTCCATGCTCATGGATAGGAAGAATCAATATTGGAAAATGGCCATCCTGCCCAAAGTAATTTATAGATTCAATGCTATCACCATCAAACTACTATTGACTTTCTTCATAGAATTAGAAAAAATTACTTTAAATTTCATATGGAACCAAAAAAGAGCCATATAGACAAGACAATCCTAAGCAAAAAGAACAAAGCTGGGGGCATCATGCTACCTGACATCAAACTATACTACAAGGCTACAGTAATCAAAACAGCATGGTACTGTTACCAAAACAGACATATAAACCAATGGAACAGAACAGAGACCTCAGAAATAACATTATACATCTGCAACCATCTGATCTTCAACAAACCTGAAAAAAACAAGCAATGGGGAAAGGATTCCCTATTTAATAAATGGTGCTGGGAAACCTGGCTAGCCATATGCAGAAAATAGCAAGTGAACCCCTTATATCCCTTACACCTTATACAAAAATTAACTCAAAATGGATTAAAGACTTAAATGTAAAACCCAAAACCATAAAAACCCTAGAAGAAAACCTAGGCAATACCATTCAAGACATAGACATGGCCAAAGACTTCATGATGAAAACACCAAAAGCAACTGCAACAAAAGCCAAAATTGACAAATGGGATCTAATTAAATGAAAGAGCTTCTGCACAGCAAAAGAAACTATCATCAGAGTGAACAGGCAACTTACGTAATGGGAGAAAATTTTTGCAATCTACCCATCTGACGAAGGTCTAATATCCAGAATCTACAAGGAACTTAAACAAATTTACAGGAAAAAAAAACCCCATCAAAAAGTAGGCAAAGGATATGAACAGTCACTTCTCAAAAGAAGACATTTATACAGCCTTTATTTTTTCAAAGTGATAACACAATGTACACCAACAAAAGTACACCCGATTACTAAAGCCCTCCCAAAAGTATTACTAGTTTTTGTTTTCTTCAAAAATATGTATTATATTTAAATAATAGTATTATGTTGCTTCTGTGACAAAAATACAAATCCTTATCATTGCAGAATATTTGAGAGTATGTGGAAAAAATAAAACAAAACATTACCCATAAACTTCAATATATATTTTGTCATGTATGCTTCTAGTTCTTAGAACTTATACATATATTTACCCACACACAATTTATATCTACCTATTATCTACTTTTCTTTCTGATAGTAAGATGTTTATGTTCCTTTAACAATATGAATTTATATTGTAGCTGCTGTTCTGTAGCTTGCTTTTGAAATTTAACATCATGTGAACAATGTATGATGTCATTCTTCTACAACTTATCTTTTTACTATTATCATTATTATTATAACATATCATTATTATTACTATTATCATTGTTATTATAATGCACATATGGAGATAAATTTAAGGTTCCTCCATTTGAGCCGGACTTAACTACCTTTTGAAAAATGTGTAGTATTCTATCATCAGTAAATACTCTTATTTTTTAAAATCCCCCATTATTGAAAATTTAGATCTTCTGTGTGGTAGATTGCTACATTAATGAGCCTCAGTGAATCACATCTTCTAACTTTTAGGTTCTTGGATGGTCCTCTTCCATGTTGCTTCTGGACTTGGATATGTAATGTGTATATTAGTTTCCAGTTGCTGCTATAACAAATTTCCACAAACTGAGTAGCTCAAAACAACACAAATATATTATTTTATAGTTCTTAATGTCAGAAATAGAAAATTGTTCTAACAGGACTAAAATCAATATGCCAACAGAGATGCTTTCCTTCTGAAGGTTTTAAGGGGGAATTCATTCCTTGCGTTTTCCAACTTCTAGAGGCCACTTATGTACCTTGGCTTGTATCTGCATTACTCTAGCCTCTGCTCTTGTCATCAGGTCTCCTTCTGTCACTTTGACCCTGCTGCCACTTGCCTATTGTAAGGACCTTTATAAGGTCCACCCAAATCATCCAGGATAACCTTCCCATTCCAACATCTTTAACTTAATAATATCTGTAAAGTCCCTTTCACCATGTAAGTTAAAATAGTCATGAGTTTGGGGGAATTGTACATGAGTATCTTTGGGGAGAAAGCATTATCCTGTCCACCATGAATTGCTTTGGCTAATGGTACATCAGCAAATGTAATCCAAGCTAACACTGGATAAGCACTCAAGCATTGAGGTTTGTCTTCTGGGAATCATGC
Organism: Mandrillus leucophaeus; assembly: GCF_000951045.1. Classification (NCBI taxonomy): domain Eukaryota; kingdom Metazoa; phylum Chordata; class Mammalia; order Primates; family Cercopithecidae; genus Mandrillus; species Mandrillus leucophaeus. The sequence continues at coordinate 210,085 of NW_012100965.1, forward strand.
TGCCACCATATACAAAATCTGATGGAGAGACCATTTGGAGAGGAACTGGAGTGCCATTGTCTTAGCAAAGTGCCAGACATATGAGTGAGGCTATCTTGAATCATGCAGCCCTGGTCAAGTTGTCCAATGACTACAGCCACATGAGGAATCTCAGGAGAGACCATCAGGAGAACTGCCCAGCCCAGTTACATCTGGCTCAAATGGAGGAATCTTAAATAAATCAATCATAATTTTCAAACACTATGTTTGGAATTAATTGTTAAGCAGTAACATATAACTTGTGATTTAAACAAAATTGTGAGGAGCAATAGTGCATGTACATCTTTGGGGAACATATGAACTCTTAAAGATAAGAGCAAACCCAAATGACAAGTCTCCAGTGATAAAATTTCAAGCAGCTCAGTGGGTGGAAATAACTTTCTTCTGTTGAGGACTTGAGTCATCCTCAAGTCCAACTGAATTGCTAGCAGTACAATCTAGTGGAAAAGAGAACATTAACTTTAGCATTAGCAGACTCTTACTTGAATCCTTGCCCTTTTCTGAATAATTCACAACTGAACCAAGTTTCCTAACATCTTTAAGCCTTCATTTTTTCATCAGGAAAATGGAGATAAAATAAAATAGAGCATCGGTGGTTCCTCTTTTTTTGTGGTTGTTGTTATAAATCAGTAAAATCAGCCACTAAGGAAAGCAGTCTGATGATTTCTCAAAGAACTTAAAACAGAGCTACCATTTGGCCCAGCAATTCCACTACTGAGTATATAGTCAAAATAAATAAATCATTCTACCAAAGATACATGGACTTGTATGTTCATCGCTGCCCTTTTTGCAGTAGTAAAGACAAGGAATCAACCCAGGAGGCCATCGATGTTAGACTAAAGAAAACGTGGTATAAAGAAAATGTGGTACGCATATACCATAATACTATGCAACCATAAAAGAGAATGAAGCCATATCTTTTGCAGCAACATGGATGGAGCTGGAGGTCATAAACCTCAGCAAATTAACTCAGGAACAGAAAACCAAATACTGCATGTTCTCACTTATAAGTGGGAGCTAAATACTGAGCACATAAGAACATAAATATGGAAACAACAGACACTGTGGACTGCTAGAGGGTAGAGAGGAGGGTTAAAAAACTACCTATCGGGTACTATGCTCACTACCAGGGTGAAAAGATTCATACCTTAAACCTCAGCATCATGCAATATTCCCATGTAACAAATCTGTGCATGTACCCCCTGTATCTAAAAGTTGAAACTTAAAAAATAAATTAAAAAAATTAAAAAGTGCTTTCGAAACTGCAGAACGCTGATTCCTGGGGGTGCTTCCTTGGGTTGTCACTAGGTGTGTTGATGCACCAGAACGAGGATGGAATTTGTCAGATAGCACTGAGTACAAATTCCGATATGACCATGCCCGCTTGCTGCTTCTCTCTGAACCTTGGGTTTCTCTTACATAAGAGCTTTTGGGTTTTCTACTTTTATCAGTAGTTTTGAACACTGCAGTAGATGCCATATGTAAAACCCCTAAGGCGGTGGGACTTGATGAATTTCTCCTTCTCTCTTGTTATTCACTAAGCTCCCCAACAAACCACACTGACCATTGATAACAGCTGTGTTAAATGTATGTATTTTTAGCCACATTTACTAAGAGTTAATAGTAGATATACTCACTGCTTAATACTTGCCAGAATGCTCTGCTAAATAATTTCTATTTCTTATACTCTTCTACCCTGATATCAGGGAGGCTGAATAAGGGCCACAGGATTGAAGAGACAGGGAACGAACAGTAAAATATCTAGAAATGGGAGGCGAGCCCTAAAATAATGAGAAGGCAAGCAGGAGTTAGCCAGTCAGGAATTTCTGGTCATTAGCAAAAAGCAGGTGACCTAATATTTCCAACATCGATAATATCAAAGATATCTATGATGATAGATAAAGTAAATAACATGTGCAGAGCTCCTGTTGACCAGGATAGGAATGGTTAGGAACTCATTCAAAGATTCAAGTCAGGCCGGCTGTGGTGGCTCACGCCTGTAATCCCAGCACTTTGGGAGGCCAAGGCGGGTGGATCACTTGAGGTCAGGAGATCAAGACCAGCCTGCCCAACATGGCGAAACTCCGTCTCTACTAAAAATACAAAAATTAGCTGGGGGTGGCAGCGGGCGCCTGTAATCCCAGCTACTCCAGAGGCTGAGGCAGGAGAATCGCTTGAACCCAGGAGGCAGAGGTTGCAGTGAGCCGAGATCGTGCCACTGCACTCCAGTCTGGGTGACAGAGCGAGACTCCGTCTCAAAAAAAAAAAAAAAAGATTCAAGTTCGTTGAGTTATTTGAGATTTGCATTTATGTACAATGCATGCATTCAGTAAGTGGCTAATGGAAATCCGATGGCATCTCTGGCCCCGCCTCCTTCAGGAAGTTTGCCTTAATGACCCAGCTCTTACTCACCTTTCTTGCACTGTGAGCTCCATGTATAACGTAGCTTCTGTCTCAATTGATTTAGTAATAACTTTTATTTTAGCACTTAATTACACTTACAAATAATATACTTAATTATACTTGTAAATTAGTCACAATTGTTTCACACATGTGACTCTTATCTTTCACTTAGATTATAATATCCTCAAGGAACAAATCCAGGTCTTACCTGTTTTTATACTTTTCTTTAGCCTCTCCAAACCCCCCAGCTAGTTCGGAAAAATAACAAAATATTCTAGAAGTGAATGAACAGGTGTCACAGTCATGGCAGGGCCATGTTTTACAATCATTCTGAAGGCCTGCTTGGTGATTTTTTTAGTGGTAAGGCAAATGGGGTGGGTCAAGTTTTCTGAATAACTTTTAACTCTACCAAAGAGTTCATTGCATGCAGAAGTTGACAAACTAATGATGACCATTTTAACTTAGATGTACATACTCTTGAAGTTCTCTTTTGAATGGATTTCTCACCATAGATTTTGAAGTTCTCACCTAACCAATATAAATTATGCACTGGAACTTAGTTCAAAAATTTATGACAGAATCAGAATAAAAACACAACATCTAGTAGAATACTGTTTTTGTAGTCCATCTCATAATAATACTCCAAATGTGGGCAATATTTTAGTGAATTGTAAGGCATTCCTTGAATGACCTATATGATTAACCTAAATGAGGAAGAAATCTTTATTGCAGTATTGTATTTTATGTATGGGATATAGATGTCTATATGGGATATAGATAATACATATGTCCTCTGTGTAGATATACGCTCTGACAATTTGAAAAATAAGAAAATGCTTACTTTTTTTTTTTTTGGTAAACATAGTTCGACTTTATTGATGCTTGCATCAGATTCTACTGGAATATGCGTATTTTGAAAATCAGATTTCTGACTCCAGACCAGATCCACTGATTCAGAGTCTCTGGACATATGCCAAAGAATCTGTATTTTAAACAAGCTTCTCAGGGATTTTTATGGATCCCAATGTTTGAAGCCATTGTTTTGTTTTTAATCATAGCTTGATTTCCTAGAAATCTATGTGCATTTATCCTCCCTCCTCCTCTCATCTGGCCCATAGCCTCTTCAATCCACTCACTAAAGCTTATTTTTTGTTTTGTTTTGGTTTGATTCTTCTAATACATGATGTTCTGCGGGAACTTTATGCCTTAGGGTAGTAGTTCTCAGACTCAGCTTGCATTGTCAGAATCATCACTGAAACTTAGTAAACAACGCCCAGGCCTTATCCCAGATCACAGATTCACATTCATGAGGACTGAGCCTGGGGTAGACATTTGCTTCAAAAGCTTAGGCGTGACTCAGGAGCCAGAGGAGGAGGAACACCACCTTTAGAACAAGCCCACCTCCACATGAAAGACCACTACTGTCTTTCAGTCGTGTGAAGCCCCTTATGGTGCACAAATCCCTTTGGTGGCAGTGTGTCTCTGACTCTGCTGGCCGGCAACCCTACTTGGTTGGCAGTCCCATGTGTGCACGTGTCTGGGTGTCTGGATACCTGGCCTCTACCGGCCTCTCCCAACATGGGCTCACGCTACAAGTCTGCAGCAAGTCAGTGTCTTAAAAGACTCTTCCCTCTTGCACACCTAAGTTGACGGCCATTCTTCTTGGAGCCTCTGATGGCCAGTCCAGGTGTAGTGCTTCTGCTAAACCTTCAGAGGGAATTATAAAATTTTCCAGCTCATTCAAAAGATAATTTATTTCTGGGAACACTCTAGGTTCACCACAAAGCATTGTATTCCCAGCTCTGTTTCTCTGCTGAGCAGCAGGACAGGGCAGAAGCTCATAAGCTTCCCTTGTCCAAAAGCAATCATTTATATTCCAAATTGGCCCTCCTGGGTGGAGCAGGGCAAACACCATCACTCCTTCTAAACATTATCCAAATGCAGATATCAAAAGGCACCTGGTATATTCTCTAAATCTCTACCAGATGACCTCCTCAATATGCCAGGAGACATCTGTAAATCCAGCTTTAGGAATAGCCATACAAATCTGATAGCATGCCTTGGTAAATATGCAAATTAAATGTCAGCAGTAAGCCAGATTTCAATAGTGAGGTTCCAGCGAAAACATTTTCATATCCAGACAAGCCAAGGACATGGGCAGGTGGTCAGTGTGTACATATGAATTACAACCACTTTGGTAAGTTTAACACCATTGCCCTCTATTTTGACTTTAGGAGCTGGCAAATAATGTAGCTCAAGGTTTTAGAGAGAACAAAAGGCATGGTCCCTCTTCAGAGACCTCCCATATTTAGAATTTTTGCTGGCTTAGGTCAGTCCATGAACTATAGCGCTGTTTTAAAATGGAATAATAACCACAAAGGTACACACTGGAATTCTTACATTGCTTGGCATTTGGTGATTAAAGTTGACATTCGTTGGGCTGAGCTGGAGTTTTAGAATTGATAGACCTCAACTAATCCCAGCAATAAAAATGGTCACAAATGAATGCTGTGACAGGTTTTGAAACAAGAAAAATCATCACTGAGCTCACTAGAAAAGATTAAGAGACTGTCAAGTTAAAAAGTTACTGGCCCCATCTACACTTGCGTTGGGTAGTGAATGCTGTTTTATCCATTTGTACTTGCTCCGTTGCCTCTTTTACATTTCTTGTTATAATAATTTCCAAAGTCATAAACAAAGAAAATAAGACATCATCTCAGATAAAATGGCACAAGATTTAATACCAGTAAAGAACATTAGCTATGGAACAACCTGGCCTCAGAGAACAAAGAGGTTTAAAATTCATCTTACTGTACAGTGTTAGAATGCTTTATATTAAATATAGATTTTTTCCCTTGATTATATTGTTACACATTCCACTGTTTCCATGCCATCAGCCTTGAGGACTTTATTATTTATGTAATTGCAAGATCTGATGCAGAGTGAATGCATCTGATCTCAATGAATGGCACAGGATTTAAAAACTTATCAGTAGATTTCAGGGGAGAGAAAAAGACCATTTTAATTCTTTTGCAAGACTATTGATTAATAACAGATGTTGCTCTTCTGATTGAATTATTTTTTATTCATTTTTTCAAATAAAAATATGTATCTGTCAAAGTATTTTAAATCATCTAGAGATAGAGGTTATTTAAACAAGATTCCTTTATTTCTCTTTTCAGGGAGAGTCTCTGCCTTCAAGTGCTCTGGGTCATATGTGTACATAATTTAGAGTGACATATGCTTGAATATATAGTAGTGCCAGCTTCATGGGTGGGGGTGTCCCTAGTGGAAAGAGGAAGTTGTTGGGTCTATTCTCGTATTAAGGGCCTTTGAACAGCAGGACGAGCCTTGTGAAAAATATTGTGTAATGGAGTCTTCGACAAAACGTCTCCTTCCTAGACTTAATGAAGAATTCAGAAGTTCAATCAACAGGCCTTCCACAGTGCAAACATTCTTCTCACAGCAATAAATCTTTCTGAGAAAAAGTCTCTTTACACTTAGTTTATCTCTAGCTGCCTAATGCTCTACCTACTTGAATAGGAGAGCCAACCTCAAAAGAGGAAGATGGGGAGTCTAATTTGGAAATAAGAAGCTAGATCTCCAGGACTACGTCCCATGAATCTTCTAGTGGATTTGGGTTTCATCTCCAAAAGAATTAACAAGTAGTTTTCCTCTCATTTTCAGAACTTAGGTAATCTATTCTTTACACACGCCCAAATTTCAGCATAGAGGGAAGGTGAGTACAGGGAAAAAACGTAGAAGATGAGCATCAAATTCCAAATAAGGAATTTGAAAATAATAAAAGTAAATTAAAAATACCTTTTCTTTGACTCTGTGACAAAGACTGGAAAGTGGTAACTCATTGGGAAGTTGGGACCCTCATTGAATTTCACACAGAAAGCAAGTAGTAAAAAATAAACATAACATATTAGATAAAATTGGAATCCCTGGCTTCTCTTAAGAAATAAAACATGACACCTTGACTCTGGGCCAATATTCCCACCTGGCACCATTTCTGAGGACCCGGTAGATATCCATCCTCAGATAGGGCTGTGTCCTCCTCCCCTCCTCCTCTTTGTCATTCTCCCTCCATCCTTTCTCCCTAAACTCAGTTTCCCTTTTGTAAATTGTACCTACGCCTTCTCGACAGCGGCGTTCAATCCACCCATTTGACAGCATCGTTCGTTCCTCCCATTGGAGGCAAAATCCCCACTGAGTTTATTCAAAACTAAGCTACTTGGCCTTTAAACTTGGAATTTCTAATTCCGAACTTAGGTATAATATTTAGATTTACCGCCAAATCTGAGGGGTTCTTTTGTTTGTTTGAGAGGGGAGTCTTGCTGTTTTGCCCAGGCTAGAGTGCAATGGCGCGATCTCTGCTCACTGCAACCTCCACCTCCCGGACTCAAGCGATCCTCCTGCTGCAGCTTCCCGAGTAGCTGGGATTACAGGCACTCACCACACCACCACACCTGGCTAATTTTTCTGTTTTTGGTAGAGACGGGGTTTCACCATGTTGGCCAGGCTAGTCTCGATTTCCTGACCTCAAATGATCCGCCCACCTCGGCCTCCCAAAGTGCTTGGATTACAGGCGTGAGCCACTGTGCCTTCTGAGTTTTCCTAATAGCAGTCTTGGTGGCCTGGAATTGCCAGGTGTATGTGTTGTTGGGGGAAGCATGTTCTTGACAATAGAGCAGGGTTCTTGGTAGTTCCTGGATTCAATATCGCAGCAACTCTGCTTAGACAATGAGTGACATAGTCCATGAAAATATAATCACATTTTAATAAAAAGTGAACTTTTACAATTTATTACTCTATGGATTTCTATTATGTCTCACTGTGAGCAAGTGTAGAAAAGTTGATTTGGGGAAAAGAAAATGAATGAATAAACAGGCAGAGATTTCCTGGCTTCTAGTCTGAATTTTCCATTAATAAGACAAGTTGGCTCCAAAGTAGTACCCATAAACTTTTTAAATGAAATTGAGAAAATGCGTCAAGTGAAAACGCAGCATTGAAACTGGAAAAAAGAGGCAACTAAACACCTGTGTCCAGGAATGCCCTCGAAGAGTCATCCCTCCTGGGCTTCTGTGGCACTCTCTGAGGCTGGCTCATGACCCTTTCTTGAGAGGCTGAGAGGTGTCCAGTAGTTCTCTCTAGGATGACTGGCTGGCACTTTTCATGTTTAAAAGTAATAACGCGGTCAAGATGAGATAATGACTCATTTCTTAGAGGCAACATCAGGTGGGAAAACAGAAAATATCACATGTAAGATGTATAAGTCTATATAAATTGCTTGAGTTTGTGAATGAGCTAGGTAAGCAAACAGGAATTTTCAAGTTGGCTCATAGAAGCCCAAAGCTGTCACTATAATCAAAACATGCAATAGAAGGCAATTGTGTCTAGCGTCATGGAGAAACCTAGCAATATAGATAGTACACAAAATCTAACAGATAAGGACAGTGACTGATTGCATTTCCCATCTACAGGTCAGATCAAGCACTCCAGAGAGCCAAAGATTTATCTTGTGCAGAAAAACGTAAGGTGAATTGCCAACTTGGACAGGTTTTTGTGGATCCATGGAGGCTTGGCATTGATTCTCTGTTGACTATAATCAGACTCCTGGTGCATTTCAGGCATTTGTGGTTCTCCCCAGTCATACTGATCCAAGTCTGGCTGAAGATAATTGGACATCGGCCTTCAATACAGTGCACATAGTGCAGACTGACAGGCTGGAAATGGTCCTTATGGTCACCCTTTTTGTAGTTAATAGTGCTGACAAATGTAACATTTCTCCCCTTCACAAACACATTCATATGATAGCATCTTCAGATATTCAACCCTTTCTTTGGGTTCTGTCCTGAAGCAAGAATAGTGTTGGTTTGAATGTCTGGGATTTTAAGAATGTTAAAATGATCACCACTATAGGTTGAACAGCAACATCCAAGAAATGTCTCCAAGCAGAGCTGAGACAAAGTTAACTCTCAGTGGCCCTGAAATTTAATACAAGGGAAGAAAATCCTTCCCAAGTGTGACGTGAGACAAATACCATAACATTGGGACTGCAGGTAAATGTTTCAAAAACTCTCAATGAGTTTTCAAGAGGAAAACGATAGAAAACGTAGATAGAGGAGAAGCATGGATTATGAACATAAACAAGCATAAGGGACATAAAATCAAAGCCTTGGTCTGTTCAACCTTAAGTTCACAGAAACTGGGGCTGGATGAAGGCTCCAGGTCATCAGAGGTGAGGAGGAAACTTTAAGATACATTTACCTCAAAAACAGAGTTCCTTAAAAATACTCTTTGAGGGGCATGATTCAGAGGTTTGACAGCTGGTTGTGGAGATGAGACATGGATTTCAGTTCCTGTGTTTTGGAAGAAAGAAATGACAGGAAGAGAAAGAGTGGAGTGGTGATATATTTAAAACGCAACCTTACAGAGTATGTGCTAGGTAGGAAAGACTCTCACATTCTCAGAGTGACAGACTTCTCCGAAGAGTGGAGATCAAAGAGAATCTCTGTTCTGTGCTTTTAGATGGAAGATATCTCATTTACTTATGGCATGTTCAAGACCAATCAGCAATAAAAAATTGTTTTAAAACTAATTCAAAACTGAAAATGACTTATAAAAATAGGCTACAGTGGCAAGAGACCTCGTTTGGATCACAGGATATGACCACAGCCCTGGCCAAGACTGCACTTGATGTGTGTGTGGCTTTGTGCACGCAACTTCACCTGTTGAGCTTCCGTCTCTTAATAGAACAGTTACATCCGCCTTGAAAGACAGCTAAGGTCAGATAAAGGAACCATGTGTGAACATAAGTTCTGAAGTTCTAAGTAAATGGAAAGTACTATCATAATAATTTGTAATTATGACATCATATATCAGAAAAAATTATCCTTTTCTGTGATGTAACTTCTGCTCAATTAAAGAGACAGGAGACGACACACTCTGGTGTAAGCACAAAAGGCAGGATGAACGAGCGCCTAAGAGTGGTGTGTTAGATCATTCTCACATTGCTATAAAGAAATGCCAGAGACTGACTCATTTATAAAGAAAAGAGGTTCAATTGGCTCATGGTTCTGCAGGCTTTATGGGAACCATGATGCTGGCATCTGCTGAGCTTCTGGGGAGGCCTCAGGAAGCTTACAATCATGGCAGAAGGCAAAGGGGGAGAAGGCATGCCACATGGCCAGAGCCGGGGCAAGAGTGAGAGAGAGAGAGAGAGAATAGGGGGAGGTGCCACATACTTTTAAACATTGAGATCTCACGAGGACTCACTCATTATCTCCACTATCCCGAGGACAGCACCAAGAAGATGGTGCTAAACCATTCATGAGAAACTCACTCCATGATTCAATCACCACCAATACTGGGTATTACAATTCAACATGAGATTCGGAGGGGACATCCAAACCTGATCAGGTGCCCTGTCTCCTCACTAACTCAAGCCCCCTTTTCCTTTTACTGTCACTCAGTTGGTTTCTCTGGGCCATTCTCTTTAGTAAAAGGGAAGTGAAGATCACACCGGGAAGAGACTGGAGTAACCGGAACTAAGTGAACACATAATTGTAAAGGAAAGCAAAGGAGATATTTCAGACAGAATTTGTTAGGACCTAATGTGGAAAAGCTGAAAGAGGACGAGAGCCTCTCTAAGATGGCACATATATGGCTTACTTACTAAACTCTATCTTTAGTTCCTGAAGTGCTCCATTAGAAGTCCTGGATTAAAAAAAAAAAAAAA
>NW_012100965.1:222053-225137 GCF_000951045.1 Mandrillus leucophaeus
AAAAAAAAAAAAAAAAAAAAAAAAAAAAAAAAAAAAGAAATATAGCTACTGTAAACAAAAACAAACAAGAAAATGCTAAATTATTATCTAGAGAAGCTGTACCATTTTACTTTCCCACCAGCAATGTGTAAGAGATCAAGTTCTTCATATCTTTCCCAGCATTTGTGGCTATCACTATTTTTAATTTTAGCCATTTTCATAGGTAACTGATAGGTATACTGGTGTCTGATTGTGGTTTTGGGTTGCATTTCCCTAATGGCTAATGATGTCGAATATCTTTTTATCTGCTTTCTTGCCAACTGTATATTATCTTTGGTAAAACTTCTCTTCATGTCTTTCATCCATTTCTACTTGGGCTGTTTGTTTAGTGTTGAGCTTTGAGAACTCTTTACATATTTTAGGGGTAAGTTCTTTGTCAGCTCTATGGTTTACAAGTATTTTCTCTTAGTCTGTAGTTTATATTTTGTCTTAACGAGGTCTTTCATAAAACAAAAGTTTTTAGTTTGGTAGAACTTCAATTTATCATTTTTTGTCTTTTATGTTCATGCTTTGGGATCACGGGGTATTTTTTAGTTGGAAACGATCACAGTTTTTCACACTGGCAAAACTACAGATGTTGCAGACTTTAATTTTCACTTTGCCCTTCTTCCAGTGAAAATGAAACATGTAGGAATTATGATTGCATGCAGCACTATGGTTTTTGCTGTTTGGTTAAATGGGAAATGGTCTGGTTTCTGGTTTTAGGGAGAAGATCAAAAGCTAAAGAAATGTGACATATGAAGACTGTTCAGGACCTGTGGGAAGAAATCTTCCACAGCTCTGTATTCACTCTGGAAAGATTCTGATTCTAGATTAAAAGGTTTATAGTGAGTTAATCATATTTAAAGCAAAAAATAGGAAAACTAGAATTATACTAAGTAGTGATTAATGATTCATGAGAAGTCTAAATTATTTCATTGTACCAGTACATGCATTTTTCTTTAATTCTTGCTCAAATTTTCACCAGTATTAATATAGTAAGAAAATGTCATAACATTTGCTTTACTGTTTTCTTTTCATGTAAATTTAATATTGCTTAAATGTTGATACAAAAAAGACAAAATAACAGTGCATTATTGGCTAATCATGCATGGCTGTTTATGCATCCTGGTCATGGGTAGCCCCTGTGAGAAAACAGCTTCCTAAACTCACCTGAAATCCAAAGTAAACATCACTACTTACTTCAGGACTTTTTTCATTATTTTAAAAATATAAACATTAGTCTCAACCTGCTGTAACATGTTCACTAAATAAGAAAAATAAAGCAACTTTTACCTTTAGCATCCATCTGTTTCTAACATGAAGACAGTTTCATTTAGCAGGAAGTTTAACTCTGGCATAATTAATACTCCACAATTACTAGAAATTTCCAGATAATCGAAAGTCATTTGGAGACCTTGGCTGGATTCAATATCATAGAAATACACTTATAAAACATAATATTACAATGAAATCATGATTAAATAGTAATCTGATTTATTTATCAATTCTCTATGAAATGATTGTTTTATATCAATTCTATATTCTATATTTTCTATTCACAAGAAAAAGCATTCAACATTTTTATTTTGTCTATGTGATTTCCCTATAACTAACCTATGTGCTTATGTATTAGTACCATTTGACTACATTTCTACATAGTATTGCAGTATTTAAATACTGAAAAATATTATATTGTAGTATTTAAATACTTAAAAATGAAGTGCTTTCAGTTGTTGTTATTGTTTATTTTTATTTGTTATCTCAACTGTGATAATTCTTAATTATAATTATAATTTTCTTCTAATAAAGAAAGCTCTTTGAACACTTCATCAAAATTGTATTGGGAACAATTTGAACAGTGAGAATAAACTTTGAGGAACTCATCCACTTGTATGGTTTCTACTGTGCTTGTCTCTAAAATTATAATTTCACTTACTATTGTTTTCTTGCTAAAAACTAACATATTTCGTTTACTCATTTACTGGGCATATTTTATCGACAGCCTTTTCAAACCTGAAATTTAGAGTGACAAGTCACAGGAGAAACAAAGGCCACTGTAGAGACAAATAAGAAGATGTGTGAATGTTTCAGAGAGAGATTTCACATGAATCAGCCATAAATACAGATGCATGGCTAATTCATTAAGGAAGGCATCCCATGTCAGAAAGATACAGAAGTTCCAGCTGGGCTCAGGTAGCTTTTTCAAGATGGCAAATCCTTATAGTATACCAGTATAAGCTGTGCTGACTCACTGGGGGTGGCGGGGGACTAAAGCAATTTTCTTCTATACTGTATTATTTGAGATACATTTATATAATCAATTTTTTTAAAAGACTACAACCATAAAAACAACCTACAGAGATAAATTAGAAAATATTTTCTTGCTGTTACTGTATTTATAAAACACATTGAATGCCTATCATGTGCAGCCATAGTGCTCTGTCCCTGCTACCCTGTGCATTGCACATGTACACATACACTTTTGGAGCCCAGCTTATCAGCATAGCATCTTGTGATTTTATTAAATTTATTTTATTTTTAAACTTTAATCACCATCCTCCTCATCATTATCATAGCAGGCATTGGGTACTTTGTGCATACCCAGGCACTGTACTAAGGGCATAAAATGCATTATGTCATTGAGTCCTCAAACAATATTAAGTATGTTCAAGTGGTAATCTGAGTTTATAGAGAGGAAACTGACATCGCCTATAGCCACACACTTGTAGGAACAGATCCAGGACCCAATCTTAGGTTTGTATGCATCCAAACCCAGGTGTCTTAACCACTGTGTCCTTCAGATTTATCATTTGCTACATATTAAGCCTCATTAACAATGAAGCGAAATCATTCCAATTGCTTCAAAGAGAATAAAATACCTAGGAATCCAACTTACAAGGGATGTGAAGGACCTCTTCAAGGAGAACTACAAACCACTGCTCAGCGAAATAAAAGAGGACACAAACAAATGGAAGAACATTCCATGCTCATGGATAGGAAGAATCAATATCGTGAAAATGGCCATACTGCCCAAGGTAATTTATAGATTCAATGCCATCCCCA
>NW_012100965.1:226592-254120 GCF_000951045.1 Mandrillus leucophaeus
TAATGGATGCAACACACCAACATGGCACATGTATACATATGTAACAAACCTGCACATTGTGCACATGTACCCTAGAACATACAGTATAATAAAAATATTTTAAAAAGTATTCAAATGCTGCTGGTTCTATACTCAGCTTTTCTTGCTTGCTTGCTTGTTTGTTTGTTTATTTATTTATTTTTAGAGACAGAGTCTTGCTCTGTTGCCCAGGCTGGAGTACGGTTGCAAGATCACAGCTCACTGCAGCCTCAAACTCCTGAGCTCAAGCAATCCTCCTACATTAGTGCCAAGAGTAGCTGGGTCCATAGGCATAAGTCATCATGCCTGGCTAATATATTTTTAAATTATTTGTAGAGACAGAATCTTGCTATCTTACCCAGGCTGTTCTTGAACTTCTGGGCTCAAGAGATTCACCCTCTTAGCCTCCCAAAGTGCTGGGATTACAGGTGTGAGCCACTGGGCCCTGCTTTTTCTTGCCTGTATAGACACCTATTCTTTCACCTGTAGGCTTCCTGTGGGAGCTATTCTGAAATGGAATGTGAATGTCTCCTGCCACCTCCTACCTTCCTCTCCTTTAAGACCAGCGATTCTGAGACCAGACGGACTTTCAGCACTGGGCTGAACACTTGTATTTGCTCAGAAGATTTTCGCATTGAGCGTTTAATGCTAACCCAAAATAATCTCCACCAAAACTGAGATGGGGAAAATACTTTCGTCTGAATGTAAAGTGTTGTTAGCTTATTGCTGACTGCAGGCTGTAAAATATCGTTTTATCTCATTTTTCTCTAATATGCAAGTTCAAACAGTGACAACCTAACATAACAGGCCCTGACGATGACTCTGTTCACAAAGCAGGTCTCCTTAAACATAGAGACATTCTATACCACTTTAAATCTCATTGTGATAATTATTATCATTTAAAAAGTTAAAAGAATTCCAAGCACAGAACCGGAATTTTAAAAAAAGCCTCTCCTCTTATCATCAAATTAAAAAATAAAACACAACTTAAACTCTACTCACAATAAAAATAAAAGGTGGAAGAGATTGTTAATTCAAAAGAATTTTTTTTTAATAGGACTTGGTGCCAGTTGGAAGACAATTAAAGCGAGATTCTACAACCACATTCAACAGGAGCTCTCTAAGGTGATGGCCAATAGAACGTTCTGCATCGACGGCTTGTTCTGTGCGGCCCAATACGGCAGTCACTGGTCTCGAGTGACTACTGAGCACTTGACTGTGGGTACCTGAGGAGCTGAGTGTTTAATTGCATTTAATTTTTATTAACTTTAATTTGAAATGGTCACATGTGTTTACTGGCTACTGTACTGGACAGCACAACTCTAAAGTATAAATGTTTGGCTAATGAAAGCCACTGGAAGCTTTATTTACCATGTACTATCCAAAGTTGAATGCATTTCCCCTCCTAGGTGCTCCTTGTATAACCACTCAAGCTGGCAGGAGCTGAGGATTGATCGCCCTTTACCTGAATTCTGACAGACGACAGGTCAAAATTGATCAGCAAAGGGATAGGGGTGTTACCTCTAAAATGTAATTAGGGCATGGGGCTCTGTGTCTTCCAGAATCCCGCAGGACAACTGGAATGACACTCTGTGTTGAAAAGGGCCCATCGTGTTTGAGAATAGTCTGAAAGGTGAAGATCTCTGAAATAAAGAAAATAACTCGCCCAGATCTCGAGGGACCAGACTGGGCATTCCACCTCCAGATAGATCAAGGAGAGCCCAGTGAAGCAGGAAATGCCAGTGTGATGTTGTTGTGTTCCTGTCTTCGTCAACCTATCACCAGCAATACTCTGAGGCAGAGGCTGAGAATGTGAGGAGCTGGCGCTGACAACAAGTGTAGTAAAAGGTAGTGTTAGGGTGGAAGTGTCTCCCAGTTTTCTTGATTCTCAAGATGAATCCAAAGGAGGTGCTATGGGGAACATGGCAGCTTTCAGCGCTCTGCCTGGCCTTCATCCATCCTCGCTACCACAGCTTCCCAGTTTCTCTCCTGCATTCTTACACATTCCCAGAGTTTGGGCTGGTCATTGGCCCTAGCCTCACGGCATGCACCCTCTATCACCCCAACTCTGCACTTTCCTGTGGCCACAGCAGTCAGTCCTGTAAAGGTGAGTGGATTCCTTTTCTCTCCAAACTCTAATGCCTTAGACAGACCTACGGGCCCTGGAATAAAAGAACACAAACTCCTTACTGGGGCCCTAGCCAGGCCTCTCAGATGATCCAGGAGATGACTCGGGGCATTTTAAATGTCTTCAACACCAAATGATGACCTCTTCCTGCTTTTCAGAGTGTATGTCTAATCATTTGCTGAGGGTTTCTGCCCTCTTTTTCCTTCATAAAGGACCATAAACATACTCTCTCAATCACGTGGAGTAGAAGAAGCGCAACTGGTTGTCTTTGAGTGAAAAGTGACAAGGAACGGAAGGGTGCTGAAGGGCTTGGAAGCCTGTCGCAATAGTTCAGGGCAAGTGGTGCAGCCTGAATAGGCACAAGGGACTGGCAGCAGAAAGGAGAGAAGTATTTCTGGGCTGCTCTGGTCTGAATGTTTGTGTGCCCCCGAAATTCATATGTTGAAATCCTCACCCCCAGGGTGATGGGATTAGGAAGAGGGGCTTTGGGGAGTCATTAGGTCAGGAGGGAGGATCCTTTATGAATGGGATTAGCACCTTTTAAAATAAATAGGCGTCAGGGCGTTTATTTACCCCTTCCAACATGTGAGGACACAGACAGTAGGCACCATCTATGAAACAGAAAGCGGCTGTGGCCAGGTACTGAATCTGACAGCACTTGGATCTCGAACTTCTCGGCCCCCAAAACTGTGAGAAATAAATCTCTGTTGTTCATTTTATGGTATTTTGTTATAGCAACCCAAAAGGACTAAGACCTGCGCATAAAAAGCACTTCTTCCAGAATGGCTTCCCTGAGCATCCGGGCTCCCTGAGCCGGCCCTCATCTCCACGCTCTGCCACAGGAGCCTGAGAGGACCTGATTGCAGCACACCACGATGTGTTCCTGGGTCCGTTTCTGCATTCTGCCCAACTGCATCACAGCAGCAGCCGTGCTTTACACGTCTCTGTTTCTCTTGTGCTTAGCGTGGTGACAGATGCATCTGACTGGGAAATAATGAACTAGAGCCTGTAAATTTATTGAAATGATCGTATACCACATTATTTTCTTTTTTCTGCTCTAATTCCTAGACTTTAACCCCAGTTTCTTACTGATACATTAAATGAACATTAGCAGTAAAGCTGGGCCTTACGTTTGGAGGATGAGATGTTACACTTGGACTGTTCTGGGAGTTGTTCTGAGCTATCACTGGAGTGAGTTCAGTATATGCCCAAACAAGAAAGGAGAAAAGGAAGAACAAAATGACATCTTAAAATAAAACCAAAAAGGTACCAAACTTTTTGGATCCTGTCTTCAGTTTTATTCACCTCCTAGGCCTCTTCAAGGGATTTATTTAAAGTATATGTAAGCAAACATAAAGCTAACTTAATTTTAGTTCTTTGAGAAAGCAATGAATTAAAATCCCTGCCAGAGATAAAAAAATCAAGATGAGCTGAGTCGCTGTTTTGGCTTTGAAGCAGGGCAAGGCAGTTTCTCCCCATGGACATGAGTGCATTTAAGAACTGAAGCTTGCACACCACTTCCATGATCTCCAAAGGACCTTGGTTCCCACACGACCCAGAGCTGTGTCAGCCAGCAAAGGGCGGCAACCACAAATACCAAAATTAAAAACACAATGAAAAGAAGAAGAAAAAGGAAAAGCATTAAACACAGAAACCATCTGTGCCTCTGCTCCATGCGAGCTTATTTTTCCAATACCTCACATACTTCAAATACTTCAGTACGACTCCTACGTTTGAGTAGAAGAAAAGAAAAATAACAAAATTCAATATTTTATTAAGCAGATTATCTATATTGACATGAAAACTTGGATCCTCTTTTTGAAAGACAAATATATCTTATGTTTGTTTTTGGAAGCTTCTTGTGTCTGCCTCTTTGGCCAGAGGACTGTCTTTCCCACATTATTCTTCTGAGCTGAGAGGGAACGTGCATCCGCCCTCAGGTAGCCTAGTGGGGGTTCTTCCACGCCATCTATGTCACGGGCTGTCCTAGTACATCTCAGCTGTGGTAACAAAATACCATAAAGCCAGGAGCTTATAAATAATGCAAATACACTTCTGACAGTTCTAAAGGCTGGAAAGTTCAAAGATCAAGGCAGATTCGGTGTCTGGTGAGGGCCTGGTTTCTGGCTCACGGACCACATCTTCTTGCTGTGCTTTCACATAGCAGAAGGGGTGAGAGAGAGCTCCCCAAGCTCCACCCTCATGACCTAATCACCTCCCAAAGACCCCATCTTGTAATCCTGTTGCCTTGGGGGTTAGGATTTCAACATATGAATTTTGAGGACACATAAACACTCAGATCTTAGCACAGGGTAAGACTGAAAAAAGGAAAAGAAATGAAGCAAAATTGCTAGTAGGCCTTTTAAAAAAATTCTTTTACAGCACATATAAGTCATAGTGCTGACAAGGAATTTTAAATAGATGCCAGGTATCTATTTTCCTCCTTAAAAGTAATCCCTGTCTCTAAATGCCTCATTTGTTGAGTATACTTTTTAAATTTAAATAATCTTTAGTACAATTTTTCCCTTGATTGCAGGGTTTGAAGATGAGAAATTCAGCAGGTTGATGCAGGTGGAACTTAGCAGAGAGACCATTATTTCCTTGTATAAACTCATGTCATCAACTCTTCAATCAGAAAGTAGTTGCAGAGGCATTGAATAGATTTTATAATTAGGAGTTTTATTTCATGGGGTGTAAGGTTTTGTAAAACTTTCAAGAGACTCTTTTACACCCTTACTCTTCATTAAAATGAGTTTTTCTAGGAAATTTTATTTGAAAACATGTGTTTCTAAGTAGATGCTTGTACTGTGCAAACAATTATGACCTTCATTCAAAAGCAATCCTTGACCTTCTTGTACAACTACCAGACAAGTAAAATAAGATAAACATTGCCAATGCAGTACAAACTTTCTGTTTATCTGGAAGCAAATGGAACTAAGAGAGTGTGTGTTTAAAGTTTAGTTCTACACTTTTGGAAGCCCTGATCTTTGAAGTTGTTCTGTATTGCTTCCTCGGAAACCTTCAGTCACTTGAGTGAACATAATATAGCTTCCTCCACACAGGAACCTTCCCGAAGAGCAGGGGCAGAAAAGTCTTACCGGATCTCCCAAAATAGATTTCTTTCTCCTTACTCACAAGAACTCACTGTGCGATTCAACTCTGTATCATATAGTGTTTTACATGGGGGTACAGTGTTGAGAACTAAAGATACTTGTATGCTTAAGCTGTGTGCTCTTATGATCCTCCGTCTTGGGATTAAAGGCAGTAGCTGTTGCCATCACATACCTGCCACTGTTGGCTTTTCCGTGCATTTCTCTCAGGAGCTCTTCAAAACCTTGTATATACGTGGGCCATGGTGTCTGCAGCTTCTAAGGACCCTGCTGGTTGCTCCTCTTCTTGAAGTTCCATTCCCATACCCATGGCTCTAGAGCGTGGCTTCCAAGTGTCCTAATGATTTTTCTTTTCTTTTCGGAATAGTTTTCACGATTCAACTTATTGAAATAAACAAACAGAAAGCTACTCGACAAAAACTTCCCATTCTGAAGGTACAGAGAGCGTTTCTCCACTGCTGTTTGAGCAATGTTGCATCTTGTCATCCATCTCATGATGACTTAGAAGTCACCACTGCTGATTCCAGTACAAAAAAAAAAAAAAAAAGGAATAACCTAAATGTGAAGAAAATCTATAGCTACTGAATTTGCACTTATATCATGTGAATGGAACACATTATTCAGCAAGCCTGAGTTCTCCGCATAAACATAGTTCTTTTTAGTCCGTGTTCTGAGTACTTCTGCAAACACTGTATTTGAATGCTTAGTGTTTCTTAAACTACAAAATGTTTTACTCTCTTTGTTCTTTCTGTTCAACTCTTATATGCTAGCTGCTCAGAGTTAACCTACACGATCCTTGTATTCTGACCTGTAACTGTAAGAGACAAAGAAAAGAGTAGTGATTTCGGCTTCTCGGAATGTTAGATTTGTATTTAATTAGCTTTCTATAAAGCGTGCTGATAACTGGGATTTGTGCTTCACTTGTAGATGTTATCCTTCTTTAGTAGCAATAGCTGTTTAGCATTGTCATATGTGAAAGAAATGATCTAACATCATCAAGCATGTGGAAGGAGGTAGCAAGTGGCAGAGAGTTTGCAAGGACGAGTGTCATTGGTCGTGACAGGATGCTGGAGTTTTTGCTAAGTTTAGAATCCCCTTAGGCGTACTGAGGTTCAAGTACCATTAACTCTTGGCAAAATTCTCCTTCCTAATTTGAAGAAGAAAGGATTACTAAAGCTCATAAAAAGGCTTCTCAAATTTCAAATAGCTTTTAAAAAACATTTAATGAGTTAATAGTAATTGAAATCAGAAACACATGGATGAAATTTTTCTTGAAATTCATAAGGGTTTAATATTAAGAGAGAGGTAATTCAGTAAAACCACCAAAGACTAGTCAATCTCAGTTTTTTAAGATCAACTTGTAACACCTGTAAATCTTCATCATCACTCACTTTTCTTTGTCCAAAGAGTTTTGTGGTTTGGGTAGTATTGTGTTGTCTATAATTCTACCGATTCTATCACTCAATGGAAGAATTCATTACAGCCGCTGCATATATCACAAGATTGATCTACTTATCTATATGCAATTTAACTGTGTATTACCTTCTCTAGAACCGGTTTTTCAACCTGTTCAACCAATACGGACATTTTAAAACAAATCTAATCACACGCAGATTCACAATATAGTTGGATGGGGAGCAGGAAAAATAGGGTCTTCGTTCCTATCTACAGTGGCTCTTAAGCTACCCCTTAAGCACCTCTGTAGAATTATGGGATACAATTTACATGTATTTGATCTAGAATTTGGTCAAGAATAAGGAAACATACCAAATAAAGGGGAGGGGCTGACTTCTAAGAAGCTAAAATGAACACTACAGAGTCTGTGAAATTATTTTAAATTTCCTTGATCAGAACCTTTATGTTCTTGCTTTATGAATAATTCTCACAAGCTTTGATATTTAGTCTTTATATCCACAGAAGCTTGGCAGTAACAAATTGGGAGAAATACAATATAGGAAGGATTGACGAAAGGAGAGAGGAAAACAAAAATCTAGACAATTTTTTAAATGTTTAGCAAGTCTCTCTTTTTAGCTTTGGGAGAAATATCCGATTACCTCGTATATTTTCAGAATATCAGTGCCTCAGATGCAATATATTAAGTGGCATGCATAATTAAGACCTAATATTTATATTCATTAATACCCTAGAGCCATAGCAACTGGCATTGCACCATTAGCTTTTATTAAAAGTGGACAAAGCCTTTGTTGTAGGCTCCCAAGAAACAGTAAGTATGCAATGATGCAACCTGTGCCATTGCTACGGGCCCCCTCTACCTCTTTTGTGCGTGTTTCTTCTAAAGCTCAGTTAACATAAAGTGGCTGGGAGGCCTAGTCAGTAGGGACAGAAATCCCTGGCTCTCTGTGGTTCTGTGAGGCCGTGGTAAGAGCCAGTACAGTTTTGGGACAGCATTCATTCCAATAACTAGGTAATCCACAGACAATCCACAGAACTCAATTACATCTATGTTTTCAGACACAGTGAATTCTTTTTGGAAATGTGTTAGGCTCATTCCTGGCTGGAGTCCGATGCAAGAGTCACAATGACAGGAAATGTGAATACAGAAAGAAATACCAAATTCCCTCGGGAAAAAAAAAAAAAGCAGGTATATTATCTCAGCACAGAATCAGGTCTAGGTGGAACCTTCAAAGACGTGTGGAAGTGACTAACAGTAATAACTTGGACTTGTATAGATTAAACCTCAGAAACCACAATACAGTCCATGCCTTGCTTCCTAACACCACAAGAAAGGATTCTTGTTAGTGAGAAAAAATATAAAATGGTATTTAGGATTCTTTTATTTAGATGTGTGGAAAAGAGATTCCCAGAGCCTAATTTAAATAAAAACATTTGTTAGAGGCTGGACATGGTGGCTCACACCTGTAATCCCAGCTCTTTGGGAGGCTGAAGTGGGCGGATCACGAGGTCAAGAGATTGAGACATATCCTGGCCAACAGGGTGAAATCCCATCTCTACTAATATTTTTACAAATACAAAATACATAGAAATACAAAAATTAGCTGGGCATGGTAGTGTGCGCCTGCAGTCTCCGCTACTCTGGAGGCTGAGGCAGCAGAACTGCTTGAACCCGGGAAGTAGAGGTTGCAGTGAGCTAAGATCGCGCCATTGCACTCCAGCCAGGTGACAGAGTGAGCCCCGTATTTTTTTTTAAAAAAATTCTTTTTAGAATATTAGAATTCTGATGATGAATGTTACCAAGAAAGGCTCTCTATGTTAGAAAGAGGTTCTAAGCAATCAAAGGGCTCTGAAAATTATTCACCCAGGGCTTGACCTCTTACAATCATTTAAAATTGAACCCTAAAAAACAGAAGCCAAAATGAGAAAAAAATGGAAAAACCAAATACAAGGGGCCAAATGAAAAAGTGATGCCAAGGTAATTCATTCCTTGTCCAAAACTCATTTTGTAGCAGAAATAGAGCTATTTCTATGGATTTGAAGATTTTGCAGAATAACTGTTGCAAATTTAATGTTACTATTTCATTCCCTTAAAACCCTCACACCTATCAAAGAGCCCTGCCAGTTTCCATCCAAGCACAACAACGACCTAACTCTCCTTGAAGCTAAGCCAAGATCTGGTCTTCTGAGCTGAACGTCCACGTCAGCAGTGCTGCCAAATGTCTTGAGCCCTGGAACCTCCCGCAGATGCGTCTTGACTGCTCCTGGATGGGGTTCTGCAGTCCCGTTCCACGGGAAGAAGCATATTCTTCTGGGGCCTCAAGCACCATTCCCCTCCACCCTTTAGAGAGCTGGGTGTACAAAACATGTTATTTTGCTCCACTGTACCTTCAGCTTGGCAATAATAGGAGAAAAGCTGTGATTCTGATGTTGAAAAGCAAAAGGTTGATTTGTGACTCATGCAATACAAAAGAAAGAATGCTGAAGGAAAATGGCTTTGAAGACACGATGTACTGACATATTGAACCACCATGGGGAGGGTGAGCAAGAGGTTTTGTGCAGTTAAAAAAAAAAAAAACATTTATTTTTCTGTAGTTTTCAATTTCAACAAGGTCTTGAGAAAAATGCCAGATACTCATAGTGGAGATTTTCACATGAGCAACCAGCAGTTCACTCTCTCATGGTTGCGTGCTGTACTATGCATATTGACAAAGGTTTTTAAACATTCAACATGTTGCTTTGGTGGGAGTAAAATGGTAGACTGCAAGACAATTTTCAAATAAAAAATACATATCCTTTTTTTTAAATTGTGTTAAGCTAAATCTTTATGTAATAGAAAAACTCATGTTCTAATATTCTGAAAGCCCCAATAACTTTTTATGAGGAAACCTGAGAACAGCATGCTGAAGTAAAGCGCTTGGGTACAAGTCACAAGCACTCTCTGTGCGCTGGGCTGAAGAGGAGAATGTTTGCCTCCCATGACAGTCAGAGACGGAACAGACCGAAGGCAGCATCATTTTCTGTCTGTTTCAAAACCCTCTAGCCTCCAGGTAGAAGCCCATCCATTCCGTATTGAGGCCCCATCTACAGACTGTGTGCAGACCCCACCCACATTTGAAAAAATCATTCAGCATCCCTCAGAACCAGAGCCAGAGCCGTGTGTGTGTGTGTGTGTGTGTGTGTGTGTGCGTGCGCGCATGCATTTTTACTAATGTGTGCTCATATTTAAAAATAAAATAGTACTTAGCACTTAAAATTGAAAACAAGAATGTCCTGCTTCATGCATACCCCACCCAGCTCCACTTCCAAATAGGCAACCACTGTTCACTAGCTTGGCAGTCTCCCCTGGCAGTGACTCCATTTCTCTGAAAATATGCATTTTTATCCCTCAATCTTCATTAATGCATTATACCCATTACCTGTTGGCTTACTTTAATGGCCCGAGAGAATTTAACTTAACTAGGCTCCTAACAAACTTCTACTTCTATTTTAATTTCCCTGTCTTTGTAACTTTAGATAACACATGTGTGCCTCTTTTCCTTTTTTTTTTTTTATTTTCTAAGTCCCTCTGTGGTTCACTTTCAGCAATTACTTGAACCCCTAACAACTGAACGGTAAATAAAGGCTGCAGTCTCTCTAGGTGTGAAGCCGTTCAAAAGTGAGGCCCAGGCAGTGTGGATCTGTTTTCTGGATCATATAAGCCCTGCAATGCATAGCAAATAAACTCATTATGTGGCTGCCAACCTTTAATTTGTAAAGAGAATAAATTATTTTGTGACAAGCCACACCTTACTGCCAAGGGACAGGGCGACGTGCTCTCCACCTGGGCAGCCAGGTGCCTAGCTTTTTAAAAGCCATGGCGTCTACTCATGGAAGAACGGAGCAGCGACAAGTCTTTGCCACTTCCCCTTCCCGCTCTCTTGAGTCCCCTTAGACCATCTATAGACACTTCTCCATGTCAGAAAATTCTTACTTATATTCTTAAAGAAAAGAAAAGAAAGCTCTCCATCAACTCTGTGTGGTTCTTTTGATTTCAGCTAATCACAACAAGTGGCATTCTTCTTTCCATGACAGCTTTATTTGATAACAACATTATGCTCTCTCGCCCTCACGAGGTTCTCGGGTTCTTTAAGCGTGAGTCATGTGGAAATGATCTGTGCTGCCCAAGTCATCCCTGTTGCTGTCCTCCGGACAGACCTCATCTGTCTGCTCCTCTTTAATAAGTGTGCGGGTTACGAAGTGGCTTCTGGGCAAAACCCTGGCATTAACCAATTGTATGGTCTTGGCACGTCACTTAAGCTCTCTGATCTGTGGTTTCTTTGTTTCTAATATGATTGCTTTTTTAATGTCCAACAGCAACATGAAAATCGGAGAACTATAGAATCTTAAATGGGAAAAAAATATCAAAAGTCTTAAAATTCCATCTCTTTCCAAATGCATAAATCCTTTTCCAGTATCCCTGGAATGTGTCAGCCGGTTCCTGAACTCACGTAGCAACAAAACTGAAAATGATGCTTCAAGTGTGGTCTGACTTCAGCAAAGAACAGTGGCATTCTTAACACTCTTGACCTTGACACTGTCTTATTAAAAAAAAGTTTGTACTATATTCATATGTATTTTTTGGCTAACGTATCATACTTTGGCTCATTTGGTACTCGTGATCACAGATAATAATGAGAATTATGCACAAACACACACACACATACACACACCGTTTCTACCACATTCTGAACTTAATCGGTTTTTCTCCAAATGCAACTGCCTGATTTTTGTTTTCTAAATGGTTTGTTGCTTTTGTTGATGTTTTTCCCTGATCAAACAAGTAATTCAGGCCTATTGAAAAAAAATTTGAAAGGTCAAATATGATTCAAAAAGTTAACTATCATCGTAACCCAGAACATTGTTACATTCTGTTGGATGTCACTTCAGACTTTTTTTCTCTATGTCTGTAGGTCTCTCTCTATCTGCCAATGCTCATACATTTACACACACATGCACACCAAATCACGGTACATTTGATTTGGGTAAGAGAAAAGCCCACTAAAATCAATTGATCTGAATGACTAAGGGGATTGGGGGTCTGTGTGGATCTGAGGCCACAGGCAGGGTAAGTTAAAGGTTTACTGATGCCACGGCTTAGCAATGCCAAGTTTCCCCGCTCTATTCTACTTCCTATGGTATCGGCTTCATCCAAGCCTGTCTCTTTTTTTTTTTAATGGTATCAGGATTGGTCCTGAGCACTGGTGGGGCACACTCATGCTCAAGGAGAGGAACTGAGAGTCACTTATGGCAGTTATCTTAGGAGAGCAAGAATTGTCATTACCACAAGTTCTTAGCAAGCATATTTCCTCATCCCACTCCTTGAAAGGACTTACTTGTTCACCTCTGAATCCACAGTTGTAGCCACGTGATGGGGTTACACTGATACCAGTTTAGGCCTTAATCAGTCACCCACCCCTGAGACCAGAGGTGGAGTTAGCTCCTTCTAAAACTCACAGGCTTGAGTGGACCATCTATAAATTGCTAGACAAAATTTACTCTATATATATATATAAGAGACATATATATGAGACATACATATATATATGAGAGATATATATATACACGAGACATTGTGGTTGCTACACCAGGATCTATTTTCCTTCCCTTAGTAAATTTAAAGGGTGATATATATACACACACATACATATACACACACATATATACACACATATACATACATACATATACATATATACATACATACATATCATATATGTATGTGGGTGTATATATAACACACATATATGTGTGTATATATAACACATATATACACATACATATGCATATGTGTATGCATATGTATGTGTATATATGTGTGTGTATGTGTGTGTGTATATATAGGTATGTGTATATAGATATATGTCACCCTTTAAAATACATAGGGGGATGATGGGTGAGAGGAAAGGTGAATGGATGGAAGAACAAATAGGCAAATGAACAGACATGTGGATAGATTGGCACAGAAGATCAAATTAAACCACATTGCTCTACAACCTGCTTTTTAGTAACCGTATTCCATAAATACTTTGTATGTTAATCCTCATCCTTATATCATTTTAAATGATAAATAATATCCTGATATAATGACTAATGATTTGAATCATTTCCTATTATTTAACAATAAATGTTTAAAGTGATGGATATGGTGACTACCCTGATCTGATCATTAAGTATCATGTACATGCATTGAAACATCACACTGTACCCCATAAATAGGTACAATTATAATATGTCAACTATAAATATTCAAATTCATTAATTTAAAAAATTTCAGCCAAGCACGCTCTATACAGATCATGAATAAACAATACAGAGCAAAATAAACATGGTCCCCTCTCTACACACAGCACATAGCTTAGTAGAGGGAGACAGATCATAAACAGATGCACAAATAGGTAATTACAGACTTAGAAATATGCTATAAAGGCCATGCTTAGGTAAAACATTAATGAAGGGCTGTGCATGGATCCTATTTAGGTGAAATATCAGGGGAAGCACATGTGAAGGACAAGGGGCAAGGTATCCCAGGTAGAAAGAACACCATATGCAAGCTCTAAGTCAGGAAAAGTTGGTAAAGAGTCTGCAAAGGTCAGTGTAGTGAGGATAGAGGATAAAGTGTGGGAATGAAGGGGTAAGCCGAGGCAAGTGTAGAAGAATAAGCAAGACATCATAAGCAACAGTCTGAGATGAGATTTAACTCCAGGAAAATGCAGTTAGTGCAGCACTTGAAGTCAGAGAATGGTAGAATGATACTTAATCAAGAAAAGTTTGACTCCACGTGGTATATTGACCTTGAATGGGGTTAGGGGTCAGGCCAAGAGAAAAGAAGACATCTGATAATAATGGCTCAGATTTAGGTAGAAGCACTGAATATAGAAAATATGGAGTGGGTTCAAAGTATGTTCAGAAGACTCACTATGCAGAATTTACCATAAACTGAATGTGAAAGTTGAAGATTGTGACATCATTTAAACAGATAAGAAAGACTCTCTCAGTTAAATCTCATCTCAGACTGTGGCTTACGATGTCTTGCTTATTCTTGCAACAGGATTGGAAGGGTGGGACGGGAAGCTCAGTTTTGAGGGTGTCAAGGTAGATGAGACACGATTGCTCACAGAAGAAAATCCTGGACTTAACACACCAATATGGAGCTCTCAGCAGGCAGAGGGTATCAGAGCCGAGAGGGGGAGTGCAGACATCCAGCTGAAGTCTGAGAAAGAAAGTAATGGGGACACAGACAATCCTGGGGAATCTGATTTTTATTAGAAACCCAAAGGAAAAGCCCCTGAGAAGCACTCAGTGGAGCTCAGAGGTAAGGCTAACAAAGGCGGGGAAAGCTACGGTGTCATGAAAGCCAGTAATCTGAGGAAGAGCATAACCACCTGTGTGGGATGCTGAGAAGTGAGGCAGTGGGAGGGGGACCAGGGCGCCCATTGGATGGGCCACTGGAAGGTAACAGGCAACCTTGACAACGGCAAGTCAGTGGGGTGAAGGATGACTTGGGAGAAGTTCCTAAAACCACCAGAGCTCTGCCTGTAACGCTTTTGGGTATAGACAATTTAGGGAACGGATGATCCAGGGCAAGTATTACTGAGCATGCTCTCAGGTCAAACCAACAAGAATCACAGATTTGTGGTTTTGTATTTAGACAGACTTGTGTGTCACTTCCTTTGTGGATGTGTAAAGCAGTAGGTGATGGTGGAAAGAACATTGGCTTTGGGGTCAAAGGATGAACCACGCCAGAGCCACACAAGAGCCCATGATTGTGTTAAACTTTGATTTGGGAGCAAGGAATGAGTCTGAAGCCCACAACTATTTTCATGAGATATTTTGTGAGATCCTGAACACAGGCCGACCCACCTTGGGACACAGGCAACCACATGCCACCTCTGCTCAGAAACTCCCATCCCATTCTCACATCCTGATGAACATGGCTTTGTGGCTCTTAGGAGATGCCAACATGGTGTGAGTGCACCATTGCTAGTGGCAGCAGTGATGCTTCTGTTAAAACTAAAGCAGGAGAGAATAACCAGGGCATATATTGCATAGTGCTGCAGTCGGCAGAATGGCCCCTGAGCTACACACTGATCCTCTCTTTGGAGAGTCCAGAAATTGTTGGAAGTGGGAGGAATGGAACTAGATTGGAGGATTGGAAGGCCTGTTTGAGAACATTTTAAGTTGTTACACAGGCTGATGAGGCATGCCTACCTTTTATTCATTTTAACTATTGAAATGCCAAAGTAAGGGGCAGAGCAAAATTTTGACATTCACACACGTCTTAGTTCATTCTGGCTACTATAATGACATAAAGTGGGTGGCTTATAACAACATAAATTTATTTCTCATGGTTCTGCAGGCTTGCACGTCCAAGATCAAGGCGCCAGCCTGAGTAAATGAAAAGGTAAAGATAGGCTACCCAGGCAAAAGGAACTTGCTAGGCAATGGCACAAAGACATGGCCAAATGTAGAATGTTCCGGGAAAAGTTAGTTGTTCAGTGTTGCTGAAATTGAAGGTGCACAGAAGGGAAGAAAGAGAAGGAGATGACTCTGGAGCAGCAGGCTTGAGCCCCACAGCAAAAGGCTTTGTGAAGCATTTGTTCAAAGTAGTGAGAGTCATAGGAAGTTTGTTTTGTTTCTCCTAAGCCAGAGGGCTGATAACATCTTACATGAACTTTAGGAAGATCTCTCTGCAGCTGTGTGGGGGATGGGTCAGCTTTTCCCTAGTCTAGAATGAGACAGTGAGGTTATGTGTTCCAGGAGGGACACGGGCTATGGAGTCACTAAACAGTGCACCTATTTGTCAGGTGCACCAGCATTATTTCCTAAATATATTTCCAAATATTTAACAGGAAACTTTTACCTCTGAAGAATGCTTGCCCATCACACATCATAGAGGGATGATAAAGCTATAGGTCATGGACCTGGTGGGACTTGGTGGGAGCTGACTGAATCATGGGGGGCAGATTCCCCCACAGTGTTCTCATGATAGTGAGTAAGTTATCACTAGATCTGATGGTTTTATAAGCAGTGGTTTCCCCTGCTTTTCTCTCTCCTGCCGCCTTGTGAAGAAGGTGACTGCTTCCCCTTCCACCATGATTGTAAGTCTCCTGAGGCCTCCCCAGCCACGCGGAACTGTGAGTCAATTAAACCTCTTTCCTTTATAAATGACATAGTCTCAGGTAGTTCTTTATAGCAATGTGAAAACAGATTAATACGGTAAATTGGTACCACAGAGAGTGGGGTACTGCTATAAAGATAACCTGAAAATGTGGAAGTCACTGTGGAACTGGGTAATGGGCAGAGATTGGAATAGTTTGGAGGGCTCAGAAGAAGACAGGAAGATGTGGGAAAGTATGGAACTTCCTGGAAAATTGTTGCATGGTTTTGACCAAAATGCTGGTAATGATGTGAACAATGACATCCAGAATGAGGTGGTCTCAGATGGAGGTGAGGAACTTCTTGGGAACTGGAGCAAAGGTTGCTCTTGCTATGCTTTAGCAAAGAGACTGGTGGCATTTTGGCTCTGACCTAGAGATCTGTGGAAATCTGAACTCAGGAGAGGTCATCTGAAATAGAAACTTACGTTTAAAAGAGAAGCAGCCATAAAGGTTTGGAAAATTTGCAGCCTGACAATGTGATAGAAGAGAAAAACTCATTTTCTGAGAAGAAATTCAAGCCACTGCAGAAATCTGTATCAGTAATGAGGAACCAAATGCTAATCACCAAGACGATGGGAAAAAATGTCTTCAGGGCATGTCAGAGATCTTGGCAGCATCACAGGCCTAGAGGCCCAGGAGGAAAAAATAGTTTTGTGGGCCTGGCCCAGGGTCCCGCTGCTCTGTTCAGCCTCAGGACTTGGTGCTCCATGTCCCAGACACTCCAGCTACAGCCGTGACGGAAAGGGGCCAAGGTTCAGCTTGGGCCATTGCTTCAGAGGGCACAAGGCCCAAGCCTTGGCAACTCCCACACGGTGTTGGGCCTGTTCCACCAGCCGGCTCCTTCTGTTCTCACCATTCATTTGTGTATTCGATGATCGCCAGCTGATTACCTGCCGTGTGCTGTACAGAGGGCCTGGAATTCCCTTAAGGTGTGAGACACTTGGGTGATGATTGCATGGCTGAGTTGTACATACACTGGCCTATAAAGACAAGAAGGCCTTGCGTTTTTCAAGAGCAGGCCTTCACCAGAAGTGACCCAGGGTTCAGGCTGAAGCTAAGTGGTCAACCAGATCAGCACAGTGAAGTTACTGGGGACACGGGTGGGCAGCAGGAAGGAAAGAAAGGCCGAAGAGGCTTCCCAGGGAGAGGGAGTGGTCTGTGCAGAGAGAGGGTCCCCAACCAGACCATGGTTTGCTCAGACAACTTTAAATATTTGATACATCTGAAAGGGGGCCTGTATATGTGGGCGGAGCGAAGGCAGTGCTAAGAGATAAGAACAGACACATCACATCATCAACACCTCCTGGTTACGCTGAGAGACTAATGCATTACACTGACATGATAGACAGTGCCTGCGGAATCTAAGCGGCCGAAGGCTTGATCAGCTTTGGGTCTTGTAAGCATCACTTTGATGGTTGTGGAGGAGACTGGCCTCGGGGAGGGAGACATTGGACATAGAGATGCAAAGAGAAATTTATTGAAGCCACTCTTGCTTCAAGAATCAATGACAAAGGGAATGAAGATGAGGCGGCAAGTTTGCAGACATACTTAGGAAGCCAAATAATTGAAAGAATGGATCAAAGATGTTTACTGTGTCTGTTCAACTAATGACAAATTTTAAAAGGCAGGGATAAGCTCAATGATGGCATAAAATGTGCTTCAGGCAAATTGCCATCTTTCCTGATGTCTGCATGTTGTATTTTTTGCAACTGCCTTACCTCCTCCTACTTCAACACACCCAGTAAAAATCTGCAATTACACACACATACACACACACACACACGCGCACACACACAAATTACTTAGCCCTTTACCAACAAATACTCAGCAAACAGGAATAGTGAAGCCTTGGTTAGTAGTTCCCAATTGGACAAGTCATCAAAAAATACAGAAGCTCCAGCCCCCTCAAAGGTTCTGGTTCAGTCTATCTGCAGCAGCTCTCTACCTTCAGCACAGCCAGCAGTGACGCCCTAAATGCTGGCATATGCTCTGGCATATCCCAGTGACAGCAGCGGCTGAGATATCCCAGTGACAGCAGTGGCTGAGGCACTGAAGCAGGGACCCTCAGCACCCTTGCACCTGCATCCTGTGTCAGGCATCTGTTGCCACTGAATTTTGGGGAGGGCTGGGTGATGCAGGGCCTGGGAGAGGAGGGGGAGCGTCCAGTCACATCGAAGCTCAGAAGAGTGGCTGGTTACCAACCACGATGGAGGGACTGTGATATTTAAGCATCACTCTGCACCAAGGAATGTGGCCCGATTACCTGTGTTCAGCACTTCTGTGGAGTAAGAAGCTGTCACGAGTAACAGCGACTCACATCAACAGCATTCCCTGTGTGGGGGGTTTGAACACCCACTGTTTGGGAGAGAGTATAGCGTTATTTCCAAGAGCATGTGCAGGGAGTATAAGGCACTCTAAATGATCCTGATCTCTCTCCACCAAACCTCACCTGCTGCCAACCCTCCAGAGTTCAGTAAGGACATCCAGCTCTGCAAACAACTGTCCCCTTGAGTGTGGACACCCGCCCTTTAATCTCTGCAGATCTGTCCCACATTCTGAAAAGTGCTTGAATCCATGCATTTTCAGGCCATATACTTCCTAATAAAAGAGGATCCGGCAATCAAACCTGATAAGGTTAGTTTGCCAGGACAGAATCACCCTTCATGTGAGAGGACAAACTCGGACAGGGGCCAGCAAAGAGGCACACTCATGTCAGGAGAGTTCAAGATGTCACGGCTAGCAGAGGTAGCCTGAGACCAGAAGGCAGGTACACAGACATCACATCAGATGCCGAGCAGGCTGGAGCCCCTGCCGGTGAGGAGGAAGCTGGTGATTCATCCCCTGCAGCTGCTTCCTGACCTTGCTTAACCTTCAGGCTGGTTCAGTGGGCAGAGACCCTGACTCAGAGAGATTCCATTTTCAGGTTTCACCTCGGGTTGCCATGCCTTCTGCAGATAGTGGTGGCTTTAGTACTTGACAGCAACAACCTGGAATTTTCTAAATGTTCGTTGTTTGTCTAAGTGTGGACAAAAGATGATATGTCTCTCCTGCTTTCACTATATTTTTATGACCAGCACCATGATGTCACTGCATACTCATCAACAGCAAGTGATGATTTTAAAAACAAGTCTCACATAAAAAACCAGCCCCTTTCTCTGGGGAGAGTATATGTGTATTCCATTCGGGATGGAAGTAATTTCAGTGCAATCATTACAGGAACAGGCACCCCAGCTCCGGCAGCCGATTCAGGGTTCCTCCTGTGAATTCCCACTTCCCTGCTTGCTGTGTACAAGCCAAATGCCCTCTCAGAGCCACAGTACCTTTCAGACTCAGGCACCCCGGACGGTAAGAGGCCCTGCTCTCACAGACGGACGAAGGAAGACTGGAGCTTTCACTCCCTTCACCTTTGCCATCCAAGGACCTCCCTTTCCTTCCTCCCTTCTCACCTTTGTCATAAAGGGGACAGCAGAGAGGCTACCAGAGGGAATTCTAAGTTTCTACCTTTTTTAGAATAAATATTTTATTTAGAATAGTTATAAATTTACCAAAAAAGTTGCAAAATTAATACCAAGAGTTCCCACCTGCCCCGTGCCCAGTTTTCCCTATTGTTAACACCTTATATAGTACTACGGTATTGTGGTCACAACCAACGAATCAATACAGATCCTTATTATTAACTAAAGTCCATACCTTATTCAGATGCCCTTGGTTTTCACCCAATGTCCTTTTCCTGCTCATGGATGGTATTCAGGATACTATACGACATTTATTCATCTCATCTTCGGCTCCTCTGGGCTGTGGCAGTTGCTGGGTCTGTCCATCTTTTTGGTGACCTTGACAGTTCTGAGGAGTGCTGGTCAGGCACTTTGCACTCTGTGCCTCAGTTTGGGGTTTTCTGATAGTTTTCTCATTATTAGAATGGGGTTATGGGTTTGGGGGAGGAAATGCTCTTCTCATCACCACATCATGTGAGTATATGCCACCAACGTAATGTGTCACTGTTCATGCTGCCCTTGGCCGCGGGGCTGAGGTAGAGTTTCTCAACTGTATCCGCTGTGGTTGCTTTCCTCGCCTTTCCACATGCACTCCTCAACAGAACGGCACTCTGTATAGCTCACACTTACAGCAGGGTGAGATGTGATGCTCCACTTCCTGGAGGGAGAAGAGAATGTAAATTATACATTAAATGGAATGATTCTGCACAGGATTTGCATCTCTTCTTTCTCAGGTATTTATTTATTCAACCATTAATTGACAACAATATGGACACGTGGATATGGGTAATCAACTCTGGGTTATGATCCAATCCTGTGTTAGTTTTCGGTTGCTCAAATTGCTGTGTATGTGGCAATTTGGGCTCTTTCAGTTGGCTCTTGTGTCCCTTGGACATAACCCCCATCGTCGTCAGGTGGGTTTTTGGGGTGTTTTGTTTGTTTTAAACGCTGCCTTACTTACTGACACTACAAGATGCCCCAGGCTCATCCTCCTTTTTCTGCCTTAGCCCTAGAATCACCTATTTCTGCAAGGGGCTTGGGCTTCCTTTGTTGGAGAATAGTATTAGAAGCCATGATCTGGGCAGGAGCTGTGCTAATTGCTACTGGAGTGTTATTGCTTCTGGGTCCTCTCAGCTGACAGAGAAAGGAAATACATTCTCACCTATACACACTTTATTACACTGTATGTCCTAAATAACTATCAAATTTCCTCCAGGCTGAGAAGAATGGCCTGGGATGAGGTACAAAGTATATGGGCCAATAAACTAGTAACTGATAAATATTTCTACTAAACAGAGCCCACATATTGCTTTGTAAAGCAACTGTAGAGGTCCTCAGAAGTTTCAAGACTTGAAGTATTTAATATTGAACCTTTGCATAAGTGACATGTCCTAAGAAGCATTCATCTTATGAATTTTGTCCCAAAGCTAACTGCTAGCTGCTGACTTCTATAGCTCTCTGTGCAAATGCGAGCTAGGTTATAATCCAGCTATATTTTAACGGTTTCTTTTTTTATGTTTTCTTCATCCATGTGGTTGTTAATGAATGAAAGTCAGACTTTAGGTGTACATCTTGTATTCTGAGCAGTTGGATCAAGTGCCTGATGCATTCTAAATAATCAATAGACATTAGGTGACTAAATGAGTGCATAAGTAAATGAATTGCTGAGTGAGCTATCATATCTAAACCAAGTAGGATATGTCATGAATAGAGTACTCTAGTTAATGGTACTTGGAAGTATGACTGTCACTTATAAATATTCTCAGAAACTTATGCACCATGGTTTTAGAAGGCCTGGTTTTCCAGCCTTGGAGCTCACTTAGGGACATATGAAAAACAGATGACATTGCCATGCCAGTGCCACCTTTCTCCAGATTGCTCCCAGGGCCACTCTTTCAGAGCCTGAGGGCTCTGACAATGGGAAAGCACTGGCGTCTCATCCTCTCCATGCTGTCTTCCAAAGCTGTTCCTATTCTTCCATGGCTGATGATGCATGCAGTCACGTGAACTCTTCCCATCATAATTCTTCGGTTCATATTGCAAATGCTAACATCCAATTTATATTTTATGTAAGAACCAAAGTAGTTTTGCAAGATTATATTACTTTCAAAGGCAATGGAATCACTTTGTTTTCCCATGTTTTCAAAGTTATCTTAAGTAGTGTAATGGATCGACTCACACAGTGCCTTTCATCCTATTCCAGGTAACAGTGGATGGCAAATTATTTACCAGGGCTTTGAAACTGGGCTCCACAGTGAAGCAGCTTAACATGTGGTTCATTCATCTTCCTCCGATTCTATCACTAGCCCCCTCCTAGCCAGTGTGGCTCTTTCTGCTTCTTAGCACCAGGCATTGAAAGTTTTCTCAGGCAGACGAAGGAGTGATGGGCTCTTTGTGGATGCTTGCAGTTCCAGCAGGCAGCTTTATGGCTTGTGGTCTGAGACGCTTGGATGGATTCTTTCTCTTTCCCCTGGGCCCACTGGTTACCGTATAATACATTGCTTTATTCCCTGTCCCAGCAGTCAAAATGTGGGGCTTTGGAGAAAAGCCAATCGTGCATGCTCTTATGACACTAATCCAAATATGTGTTTATTCAAGGGTGCAGTTGTGCAACCTTTGTGCCCTGAGGCTCCCTGGACAATTGTGGCAGGCTAAAAATGGTCTGATTGGCCTGCATTTCTCACTGGAGAGCTAGGCGACAGAGTTCGTTTTGCTCATTACCGGCCTCTCTCCCAACCCAGTCTGTAGCCCTCCGTAGGGCTGGGTTGCAGCTGCAAACGGTGTTTTTGTCTACAGTGCCCTCTCTGAAAATAGTTGTCTTTGTTGTGACTGAGATATTTAGGTCTTTTTTCAGTAGCACCCTTATTTGATTGACTGATGGGCCTGTAAGTTATTTTTGAATCTGGGTTATTTCTATTTCTGATATAAGTTGCTACAGGCTGCATAATTGCTCAATCCATCCTTTTTATTTGATAATCTATACTAAAAAAGTAAACTGTTTTGTTGTAAAGTCTATATTTTTTTTTCAGAAATATTGATGGTCAGAACCCAACACTGGGCGTTTCCCCCAAACATAAATTACGTTGCTTAGAGGCATAACATGTCAACATCTTTGTGTCTAGTGCTTTCACAAGAATCTTTTTTAGGATTCTTTTTCTGGAGGAAAAAATAAACAAAAACATATCAAATTCTCCTGTGTAAATTATCTGTGAGGTCCACAAAAATGAAGGGATGCTGTCTGTCAATGAAGATGTTATCGGGAGGAATTGAAATTAGTAAC
Organism: Mandrillus leucophaeus; assembly: GCF_000951045.1. Classification (NCBI taxonomy): domain Eukaryota; kingdom Metazoa; phylum Chordata; class Mammalia; order Primates; family Cercopithecidae; genus Mandrillus; species Mandrillus leucophaeus. The sequence goes on from NW_012100965.1 coordinate 249,236, forward strand.
TACATCGAATATGGAGAACTGGTTGTCTCAATGACAAGAGTTTGATAAACTGAATTATTCACACTACACAGAAATTTAATTAGAGATGGTATCTTAGGCATAATCTATAAAAAGAAGGTCATGAGAGTTTGGAGACAAGTGACTATAGAGCTAGGACAGAAAATAACAGATTTGTACAAATTCAGCCAGGCAGTTTGCACGTGTAGTAAAAATTATAAATATTTTCTGTGTTTTTAAATGACAAATGTGTATTGTAAATTCAAGTAGTTTTATAATCTTTATTGAAATAGCATTTTTAAGTTATAAAAATGAACAAAAATCTAACTGGACAAGGAAGTGATCTAATGATTTACTAATTATTAAAGTAAGTGATTAGACTAAGAACAATGGTGCTGAAATTCTTAGTCACAAAATTGTCATCCCAATTGTCATTACAGTTGAGTGATTAATTCAAAACAATGCTGTTTTAATAAACAATAAATAAGTAAATAAGTAATCAACTTAGATTTTGCTCTTGGAATATACTATACATTTATAAAAGACAAACGGAATTTTTACCAAAAACTTTATTCATTCTACATAGCAAAGTATACTATGAAGCGAGGTGATACGGTGAGATAAATAATTGCCAGGCTAGAAGCAGCATCTAGGTAGGACTCTATTAAAAATGTTTGCAAACTTAACATACTTCAATAAATTTTTCCTCAACCCAAGTATCACTTTTATCTAATTGCCTACATACTCAGGGTATGAAGAATATTTCATGAAATTATAGGTTAAATTTAGAGTAAAAATATCATCAATTTTGTTTGGCTTTGGTCTTGTATAGTTTATATTTATATAATTTATTCAGAGTTACTGACAATTAGTAAATGACTACTTCAACCTGTAATGAGAAACTCACTTTAGTCTTGCAACTAGCTGTTCAGAAATTTAAGTTACGTTATGTGTACTGGGAATAGGGAAAACAGGCATAATACATCATTATCTTACACAGTGAAAACAAACTTTTTTAAAACAAACTTTTAAAAAACTTCAGAATATTCTTAGCTGACAACAAAGTTGCAAAGACAGTACGGAGCCCTCACATATATACCTTGCATCCAGTTTTCCCCAAAAATAAAAACACACAACAAGAGGATACGCGTCACACAAACACAAAAAAAATACACATGTTATTATTAACCAAAGTTATGCTTTATTCATATAGCCTTGATTTTTCACCGAATGTCATCCTTCTGCCCCAGGATCCCACCCAGGATACTGTGCGACATTTAGTTGTTATGTCTCTGTAGGCCCCAGTACAATGTGACACTTTCTCAGACATCGCTTGTTTTTGATGACCTTGACATATTCTAGGAGTCCCGGTGTTTTGTACTATGCCCATTCTGGGGGGGTTTGTCTCATCTTTTTCTTATGCTAAGACTGGGGCCATGTATTTTGGGAAGAAGACTGCAGAGGTAAAGTGCCCTTCTCCTTGTATCAGATCAATAGTACATGCTGTCAATATGAATTATCACTGGCAAGGCTGACTCTGATCATCCGGCTCAGGTGGTATTTGTCAGATTTTTTCCACTGAAGGTTTACTCTTTCACTATTTCCATACTGTACTCATTGAAAAAATGATTTCACTCTGCACAGCCCACATTTCAGGAATAGGGAGATACAGTCTGCTTCTTTAAGGGTATCTGTATAAAGTATCTGAGATTCTTCTGCACAGGATACTTGTCCACTTCCTATTTATTTATTCTATCATTTATTTATGAGTACGGACTCATGAATATTTATGTTTTGAGTAATAATGCAATACCGTTATTTATTTTGTCAATCAAATTGGAACCAAAGTATTTTATTTCATAGTTATTGGCTTATTTTTCTCAGTCAAAATCTTGTTTCCTAATCAGTTTTCATAAATTATTATTAACATTATTATTATTATTTGAGAAGGAGTCTCACTCTGTCCCCCAGTCTGGAGTGTAGTCACAAGATCTCAGCTCACTGCAAGCTTCGCCTCCCAGGTTCACGCCATTCTCCTGCCTCAGCCTCCCAAGTAGCTGGGACTACAGGCGCCGCCACCACGCCCGGCTAATTTTTTGCATTTTTTTAGTAGAGACAGGGTTTCACCGTGTTAGCCAGTCTCTATGTCCTGACCTCGTGATCCACCTGCCTCGGCCTCCCAAAGTGCTGGGATTACAGGCGTGAGCCACCAGCGCCCGGCCTTTTTTTTTTTTTGAGATGGAGTCTCACTGTTTCTCAGGCTGGAGTGCACTGGCGCAATCTTGGCTCACTGCAACCTCTGCCTCCTGGGTTCAAGCGATTCTCCAGCCTCAGCCTCCTGAGTAGCATGCCACCATGCCTGGCTAATTTTTTTTTTTTTTTTTGTATTTTTAGTAGAGACGGGGTTTCACCATGTTGGTCAGGCTGGTCTCTAACTCCTTACCTCGTGATCCACCTGCCTCAGTCTCCCAAAGTGCTGGGATTACAGGCACGAGACACCCAGCCCACAAAAAAATTTTAATGACATTTAAAAAAACTAATCAGAATTCACTGTTTATTCATTTTGTTATATTTTTCTTCTAGAACCTATGCACAGTGCTAAGTAAAAATTACAATATCAATTAAATTTCTTTAGTGTTAAAATCTCTACCAAAACATGTAAACATTAATTATACTAAATATTTGTAATTTATGACTCTCTTTCATGTACTTCATAATTTATTCTTAGTTGTTCAAGAAGAAGAGTATTTATCTGCAGCTTATTTATATGGGTAAAATTCTTAGGGGAAATCTCATGTTAAACTATATCTATGTACCTCTAAACAAACAAGGTTAACTCCATAAACAACAAAAAAGCTTTATAACAGATCTGTGTATTAGATAATAATCATAATGACAATACTTAGGACAAATTCCATTTTCAAGTATAACAGAACAGCTTGGGATAAGACCTATACTCCTTACAAGAAAAGCAAAATGTTAAAAATTGGATGAAATACACACAGATAAATCTGTGTAAAGCCTTGGAAGAACTACTAAATCAGACACCACCGGGGATTAAGATCCCAGGGACGTGACGCTGCTGGGGTGCTGGATGACGGACGTTCTGCAACGTTTTTACTCTGGAGGCATTAGCTTTATCTAGACGAAGGGAAGGAGGTAAAAATGCAGGGTTTTCCCTGCCAGAGGACTGCCACTGAGTACACAGGAACCTGCAGGGACTCTGGTAGTCTGATGGAGCTCAGCTGGAAAGACAAATTTAGAAACCTGAAAGGCCAGCATGTCAGTGGGAAGGAGAGTAAAAAACTAAGCCTGCTACTGTTTGGGGGTTTTAAAAAATATATACTTTATTTTTAAGAGCAATTTTAGATTCACAGCAAAGCTGAGCAGAAGATACATACGTTTTCCATATATCCCCTGTGTATTTTTTTTCCCTAAAGACATTTGAGGAATTCTGAAGCAGCAAGTTTGAGCAGAAGAGAACCTCTGAAAGGCAGAACAGTGCAGGTCTAGGAATTGCAGGAGAGACCTCACCAGGAGAAAAGGCCCCAGGAAATTCTCCAGGCTCTGAGTTGGAAGCCTTCAGCAGGTTCTGCCAAGAGTATGATCACATCAAAAGCAGACGAAAACTTAGGAGTCTGCAGTCCAGTTGAGAGTCAGTTTCATCTCAAATTGAGTTAAATTAAAATGATCTTTCCTTCCTTCAATTACCTTGCCAAGGAAACAGTGACTGTTCTCTGCAGGATGTAAAATAATTAGGAGACTATAAATATTTGTAAAGACACTGATATTTAACCAAAAATTTCTAGAAATTTTAAGAAAGGGAACCTTAGAACAAAATCTAAGGGGAAAATTAATGGAAACAAATAGACCTACAGGTGATCTAAATATCGGAGTTGGAAACAAAGTTTTGCAAATATTTCTGGTTTTTAAAATAAAGGAAATAAAGAGAAAGATGGAGAAACAGATAAAGAATATAATAAAGGTTGCAATTTTAACAGAATATTGCTATCTGTAATAAGAATTGAGTAGAAATCCTAGAGATGAAAAGAAACAAAATAACCGAAATCAAACAATTGATAGCTTGGTTTATAAGAGAAAAGAGGATTCTGTAAGACAGATCAATAGAAAATTGATCTGAATCATAGAGAGGAGCTGAATCAGAAAAACTGAATCAAAGAGAAGACCAAAAACATTAAAAATGAACAGAATAAAAGAGATGCATGAAATTTAATGAAATGTTTTAATACGCATACAGTTTCAGAAAGAGCAAAAGGAGAAAAATGAGACAAAAATAATATAAAAGCAGAAAAACTGAGAATGTTGCCGAAGTGATTTATGACATCAACTTTCAGATTCAAGAAGTATAGGCAACCCATATAGAAGAAATAGTAAGAAAGATACTATAAGGCAGATCTTAGTGAACACACTAGAAACCTAAGACAAAGTGGAAAAAGTTTTAAAGCAGTCAGAAAAAAGACACAACTTTTTTACAGAAGCAACTAAAACTGCAAAAAGACTTCCATTTCATCGTGTAAACACAGTCAGTCATCTTTAAGTGCTGAAACAGCTTCTAATCTGGAATTCCATATCCATCAAAAATCGTTCAGAAATAGACACAAAATAAAGACATTTTAAGAAAAGCCATAATGGAGAAAGGACAACTGCACTCAGATAATAAAATGAGTTTTTCAGGAAAAAGAAAAATGGCCTCAGATGGGAACATGGAAATGCGAGAAAGAATAAGGAATAATGAGAGAGTAACTACGTGGGTAAATATAAATACCTGTGACCTATACAACAGTAATAAATGATAAGTCTTCTGGAGTTTAAAAAATAATAGAGTTAAAACACAAGATAACAATAATGCAAAAGGGTCAGATAAAGG
>NW_012100965.1:254170-256246 GCF_000951045.1 Mandrillus leucophaeus
CTGTGTATTTTTTTTCCCTAAAGACATTTGAGGAATTCTGAAGCAGCAAGTTTGAGCAGAAGAGAACCTCTGAAAGGCAGAACAGTGCAGGTCTAGGAATTGCAGGAGAGACCTCACCAGGAGAAAAGGCCCCAGGAAATTCTCCAGGCTCTGAGTTGGAAGCCTTCAGCAGGTTCTGCCAAGAGTATGATCACATCAAAAGCAGACGAAAACTTAGGAGTCTGCAGTCCAGTTGAGAGTCAGTTTCATCTCAAATTGAGTTAAATTAAAATGATCTTTCCTTCCTTCAATTACCTTGCCAAGGAAACAGTGACTGTTCTCTGCAGGATGTAAAATAATTAGGAGACTATAAATATTTGTAAAGACACTGATATTTAACCAAAAATTTCTAGAAATTTTAAGAAAGGGAACCTTAGAACAAAATCTAAGGGGAAAATTAATGGAAACAAATAGACCTACAGGTGATCTAAATATCGGAGTTGGAAACAAAGTTTTGCAAATATTTCTGGTTTTTAAAATAAAGGAAATAAAGAGAAAGATGGAGAAACAGATAAAGAATATAATAAAGGTTGCAATTTTAACAGAATATTGCTATCTGTAATAAGAATTGAGTAGAAATCCTAGAGATGAAAAGAAACAAAATAACCGAAATCAAACAATTGATAGCTTGGTTTATAAGAGAAAAGAGGATTCTGTAAGACAGATCAATAGAAAATTGATCTGAATCATAGAGAGGAGCTGAATCAGAAAAACTGAATCAAAGAGAAGACCAAAAACATTAAAAATGAACAGAATAAAAGAGATGCATGAAATTTAATGAAATGTTTTAATACGCATACAGTTTCAGAAAGAGCAAAAGGAGAAAAATGAGACAAAAATAATATAAAAGCAGAAAAACTGAGAATGTTGCCGAAGTGATTTATGACATCAACTTTCAGATTCAAGAAGTATAGGCAACCCATATAGAAGAAATAGTAAGAAAGATACTATAAGGCAGATCTTAGTGAACACACTAGAAACCTAAGACAAAGTGGAAAAAGTTTTAAAGCAGTCAGAAAAAAGACACAACTTTTTTACAGAAGCAACTAAAACTGCAAAAAGACTTCCATTTCATCGTGTAAACACAGTCAGTCATCTTTAAGTGCTGAAACAGCTTCTAATCTGGAATTCCATATCCATCAAAAATCGTTCAGAAATAGACACAAAATAAAGACATTTTAAGAAAAGCCATAATGGAGAAAGGACAACTGCACTCAGATAATAAAATGAGTTTTTCAGGAAAAAGAAAAATGGCCTCAGATGGGAACATGGAAATGCGAGAAAGAATAAGGAATAATGAGAGAGTAACTACGTGGGTAAATATCAATACCTGTGACCTATACAACAGTAATAAATGATAAGTCTTCTGGAGTTTAAAAAATAATAGAGTTAAAACACAAGATAACAATAATGCAAAAGGGTCAGATAAAGGGAAAAGTTCCTAAACCCTGTTAGGTGGTAAAATGTCAGGGATCGCATATGTCTCAGGGAATAGTAAGCTTGGAGAATCATAGGTAACCACTTAATAAAGGGGAAAAGGAAAATTAATAAGTAGTTGATTCACACACTTGAAAAAGAGAAAAAGGAATAGCAATATGCAGATGGGTCACACAGAAAAATGAAAAGATGATGCACATAAACCCAAATATATCAGCAACTGGATTAATTGTGAGTAGACTAAATATTACAATTAAAAATCTAAGATTCTTAGAGTGGATAAAATAAACAATATCTAGCTATATTTGCTTATAGGAGAATTATTGTAATAGATGCATGCAAAAGTTTGCAAGTAAAGGAATAGAAAAAGGGTATACTATACAATCACTAACTAAAGGAAAGCTTGTGTCGCAATATAGTATCAGGCAAAGTAGAAAAATTACTGCTTTTTTAAGGCAAAAAGCAGTAATAGTGCATAAACAGAGATAGAGAAGGATAGTTTATTATGATAAACAGGAAAGTACAACAAATATTAATGTCTATGTACCAGTTACTATTTTAAATATATAGAATATAAATAATATAAATAGGCTATAAATT
>NW_012100965.1:256296-261443 GCF_000951045.1 Mandrillus leucophaeus
ATTTACCAAAACTGATATTAATACATTTTGAAATATTCAGATAAATCAGAGTATATGCTCTTCCCACATTGTAATTAAAATAGAAGTAAATAATGAAATGCTAAATATAATATATCCAACTATTCAGAGAGTAAGCTGGAAGCTTCCAAATAGCTCCTCTGTCAAGGTAGAATTAAAAATGAAAATTAGAAAATATTTTAACTGATGAAATATCTATCAAAATATGGAGTATACAGATCAAGCACTACTTAGAAGGAAGTATACAAAAGGAATATAGAAGAAAAAGAATAAAGATAGAAAATCAATAACCTAAGTTCCTATTTGAAGGTTAGGAAAGAGAATGCTGGCCAGGTGTGGTGGCTCACGCCTGCAATCCCAGCACTTTGGGAGGCCGAGGCGGATCACGGTCAGGAGATCGAGACCATCCTGGCTAACACGGTGAAACCCCGTCTCTACTAAAAAATACAAAAAATGAGCCGGGCGCGGTGGCGGCGCCTGTAGTCCCAGCTCCTGGGGAGGCGGAGGCAGGAGAATGGCGGGAACCCGGGGGGCGGAGCTTGCAGTGAGCCAAGATGGCGCCGCTCACTCCAGCCTGGGCCACAGAGCGAGACTCTGTCTCTAAATAAATAAATAAATAAATAAATAAATAAATACTTAAGAATAAACCTAGCAAACGATGTGGAGGACCTCTACAATGAAACGAGAAAACATTATTAAGCGCACTTGTAAATGACGTCAATGTATCTGGAAGGGTACACCATGTTTGTCAACAGGAAGGCTCACTATTGGAAATATGTTCATTCTCTCAATATTAATACATAGATTCAGGTCAATTCCAATCTATATCACAGCAGATTTTGTGAAAATTTGCAACCTTAATCATAAAATTTACATGGAAATGCAAAGGCTAAAGATAACCAAGGCAGTTTTGAGTGAGAAAAACAAAACTGAAGGACTTACATGGTTAAATTGAAAAAAAGACAGTGACAAGTGCTGACAAGAATTTAAATAATAGGAACTCATACTCTGTTGATGGGAGTGCAAATTGTAATAGCTTCTTTGCAAAACTGTTTGGCGGTATGTATTAAGTCTGAATATATATATATATTTGTGTGTGTATATATATATAAATAAAAAGACATCATTATTCAGAGTTAAGACGATTATATATACAGAATATCCTCCCAAAATCTATAGCTAAATATTTTAATTAATAAGTAAATTTGGCAAAATTACTGGATAAATTGCCAGCATATTTTAATAAAAATAATTTTTTTTACATCTCAAGAACAAACAGGAAATGAAATTTAAAAATATTATTTACTACAGTATAAAAATAAATACTTGGCTGGGCGTGGTGGGTCATGCCTGTAATCCCAGCACTTTGGGAGGCCGAGGCGGGCACATCACGAGGTCATGAGATCGAGACCATCCTGGTTAACACGGTGAAACCCTGTCTCTACTAAAAATACACATCCTCAATAAAAATGTTATTTAAAAAACAACATATATATGTTATTGAATATATATATATTCCTGAATATATATGCATAAAGAAAACTCCTAAGACATTATGTTAAGTGAAAAAAAGCCAGACACAGAAAGACAGATAATGCATTATCTCACTTATATATGGAATCTAAACAAGTTGAATTCATAGAAAGAATAGAATGGTGGTTAGTAGGGGCTGGGAGTGGGAGAAATGGGGAGAAGTTGGTCAACAGGTACAGGAATTCAAGTTCTAGGATATGTTTTAGACTATGAATAACTGAAAGGCATACACATATTCATCAAAAGATATTTAAAAATTCATAGTGGCACTATCCATAATAGCCTAGACTTGAAATCCCAATGCCCATCAATAGACTATCAGATAGATAAATTGCGATATATTGATGGAATAAATACTATACAGTAATGAGTATGAATAAAGTATCGCTACATGTCAAAACATGTCTGGATCTAAGAATATAATGTTGAAACAAAAGAGTCTATAATATAAAATTCTATTCTACCAAGTTATAAGACAGGTAAATTAATACATGTTATTATAAACCATGATAGTGGTTACTTTCAGGAGTAGACAGAGGAATGGAGCATGAGGAGGGCTTCTTGTGTGCAACTAATGTCTATTTTATGTATTGATCTGACCATTGGTACATAAACATTTATTTTCTAAAGCTTAATCTAGCTCTACACATCCTCAATAAAAATGTTATTTAAAAAATTATACATGGTAAATGGGATAGAAAAATCTGTCCTGCAGTAAAATGGACTATTTTGAATTAAAATACTGTGAAAAACATAAGCATCATGAGTGAATGCAATTAAAAGCATCGTTCTCGTTGACCAAGTCCAACTCCATCCAGCTGTAATAAATGTTTCAGTAGCAGAGGTTGACCATAATAAGTACTTTTGCAGGCACAAAGCCAAACCCAGATAAGCCTCAGTAGGACTTTGTCCAAATTCTTAATTCAAAAATGCAGTATTCATTTTAAAAGCTAATTTTAGTCATCCTGTTAAATCTTTGTTACACTGGGCTGCTCTATTCACTTTTCTCAGTATTTACTAATCCTTCAAAATAATTGAAAGCAATTTTATAGAAGCATGAAATGAGTTTGCATGGATTTTAATCTACATGAAGTGGCCTTCAAAATTATATTTGATCTTGAGTAGATTATCTGTTTATGTTTTTTTTCACTCTCTCCTATTACCTTAACTTTGCTGAGTCTCATATGTTGTTCACAAGAAGAGTTTTATTAATTGTTAAACAACATAAGTGAGAACATACAATTTTTTGTTACCAACTTCACTAAAAAGTACGTTAAAATGCTTATCCTGAAAAACTACTTCCATTTCTTGATAGACTAACATATGCCACTAATTTGTACAGAACTTGTTATTTGGATTACATAAAAATGGATGAATATATTATTCATGCCAAGATTCATATAATACAGAAACATTATATATATACACATGTCCATATATACATGTGATACACATACACATGTAATAATGCTCCCCCTCCTCAAATCTAATTTCAGTTTCCTCTCCCTGTGTCTTTCTTTGGGCTGACTGACTACACTGCATCATTGCTGAAATGACTTGTCTTTAAGAATTTGCAGAATCCTTAAACCCAGAGTAGTATTTGACATACCAATTTCTATTTCTTATATGAAAAATAAAGCTTCTATTTAAAAATGTCCTGTTTTCCAGGGGCCTCAAAGTGGCGGTAGTAATAAGGAGCATTTAGTGTTTGTCCATAAGGACAATTTACTAAGCACTTTCAAAAGCCATCTCGCTTTATCCTCCGAACATCCTGTGTTTCCAGTATGTACTATATCCAACATGGAAATGCCTCCCTGGAGTAGGGAGTAAATACCTAGAATCACAGTTATTAAGTTCACATCTGATGCCCAGTATGGTGGCTCACACTTGTAATTCCAGCACTTTGGGAGGCCATGGCGGGTGGACTGCTTGAGCTCAGGAGTTCGAGACCAGGCTGGGCAATACGAGAAAACCCCATCTCTACTAAAAATACAAAAACTTAGCTGGGTGTGGTGGCACACACCTGTAGTCCCAGCTACTTGGGAGGCTGAGGTGAGAGGATCACTGGAGCCTGGGAGGGAGGTCGAGGCTGCAGTGAGACGAGATGACACCACTGCACTCCAGCCTGGGGTCTCAAAAACAGAAAAACACCTGAACTTTGAGTTCATGAAATCTGACTCCAAAATCTCAATTAATCCATGGAACCATTAACTAGTTCTTACCTGAGCCTCAACGAATCTCTCATTGGAACATAATACTGAGAGGGTATTAGGTGGTCAGATGGTACCTGTGAAGCACCGGGGACAATCAGCTATCTCAAAGTCACAAAGGTACCAGCATATTTCCAAATATGTTTACCAAGCAGTTGATTGCAATTTAGAAAAAGTTGTCTAAAGAAGTAATGACTTACACTTTGCTATGATAAAGTTAACAAAATAAACTGTGAGAGCCTGAGTATATCTGGCTTTAGCCTCTGTGGTAATTATGGATAGCATTCCCAGTTATCACACATCTCTCCATTCTCCTCGCACTGCTCCAACTATCCATACTTAGAACACCGTTTAAAATGAGGCATAACAACATGACTTGCTTTGGCTAATGAGATGTGAGCAATGCAACGTGTGCAGCCGCTGAGCATCTCTTGGGGCTCTGTTTACCACGGTCCAACCTGAAGTTTCCTGCAATGACTCCGGCATCGTGGGGTGACAGGACGTCCTCCACCCGAGGGACCACGTGTGCAGCTAAGTTGGTCCCAGCCCCTGCCAGGCCAGCTATACAGGGACTGTAGAAAGGCTTGACTGGAGGATCTGACTTCAGGTTCTCTGAGGTTTTGTGAAACTCCAGTATAAAAGGAACCTCCTTAAGTGTTGGTAAGCACCCGCAGAAATAAATTTAGAGGAAGTTAATTATTTCTCCCCTTGCCTTCTCTCTCACTCTCTTTCTCTCTTTCCCTCTCTACTCTCTCTTTTTTTCCATGGGTGGAGGGGGGGCCTCAGGAATTAATCTTCAAACCTGAGATTTTAGTTTTCCTTTTGTTTGAACTTGCTAATAAATACTAACAATAAAAAATGTTACTAGCAAAATGACATAGCTAGTGATATGATGATGCAACGGGTAACTTTTAGAAGACATACTTAACCCTCTCTAATTTGTTGCCTGGTTCTAGAAACAACTAAAACTCTGCAAAATCCTCAGTTAATAGTACTTCCTCCTATGCAGCAAAAAATCAGAAGAGTTAAAATTATTAGTTGTAGTTTGTTTTTACTTTTCTCTCAATATATATAGAATTACACAGCTGAAAAAAACCCAGTCTTTTCTTGATAGATAGTATAACATCTAAATCCATCTAGACTGTTATCCAGCCTTTTAAGAATAGATAACCCACATAGAAACCAACTCAACAATCGATTTCTTTTCTTTCTCTACTATTTCCAACATGAATTTCTTCACATAAAAGACTTCTCGGTTTCTACTTCCTGCATTTGCTCAGGTTATTTTCGTCCACAACGTCACCTTTGTAATTTCCTTTCTGTCTGCAAAAATTCTGCTGGTTCTCCTTAAACTGCTTCGGCTCCGTTAGTTTAATTCATATGATC
>NW_012100965.1:266262-267607 GCF_000951045.1 Mandrillus leucophaeus
CTCCGGCATCGTGGGGTGACAGGACGTCCTCCACCCGAGGGACCACGTGTGCAGCTAAGTTGGTCCCAGCCCCTGCCAGGCCAGCTTGGCTATAAGTGGTGAACCAGAAATAAAAAACAACCAAATATTTTACACCCAAAATCTATTTCTTTGATATATTTTGAAATGCCCCTGCAAAGTTGTCTCTTGTGGGGAAAATTTGCATTCTGTAGGGAATCCCCTTCCCTTACCAGGTCTTTTCCTGAGAGTCTGACACCTTTTAAGGTCCAACAAGTGACATTTACCATCTATTCTCTCTGAACTTTGGCTTCCACAACCTCCTTTTATCTTAACTACAGCATTTCTGTCTTCACCTGTAACTTTTGTCCCCTTAAAATGTATAAAACAAAGCTATAGCCCAACTACCTTGGGTTTTCAGAACCTCCTAAACGTCCAGAGGCCTGTGTCACAGACCACGGTCCTCAGATGTGGCTCAAAATAAAACTCTTCAAATATTTTAATTTAAAAATAATAAATAAAATGAATGAATCTTGCTTTCATAGAGGTGGTATATGTTATATCTTATTTACTCACAATTTCATGTTGGATGTTACCCATAATCTTCTTTAATAGTCATGGCTGAGGCTGAGCATGGTGGCTCACGCCTATAATCCCAGCACTTTGAGAGACCAAGGTGGTCAAATCACCTGAGGTCGGGAGTTCAAGATCAGGCTGAGCAACATGGAGAAACCCAGTCTCTACTAAAAATACAAAAAATTAGCCAGGCGTGGTGGCACATGCCTGTAATCCCAGCTACTCGGGAGGCTGAGTCAGGAGAATTGCTCTAACCCAGGAGGTGGCGGTTGCAGTGAGCTGAGATCACGCCATTGCACTTCAGCCTGGGGAACAAGAACGAAACTCCATCTCAAAGAATAAAAAAGGATAATGGCTGAAACATAAATAGCACTTACTATACACCAGGCCCAAGTCTAGTCTTCTCAATAACTCTAAGGAAGCAGGTGATACTATTTTTTTTTTCCATTTTGCCAATGAGAAAACATGTTCTAAATCATACAGCTAACAAACAGTAGAGATAGCTAGGACTTGAACCCAGGCTCTCTGCTCACACAGACATGTGACAATGTCTTTAGGAAAAATGTGCCTCAGATAAATTAAAAGAACACACAGCTATACAGGGACTGTAGAAAGGCTTGACTGGAGGATCTGACTTCAGGTTCTCTGAGGTTTTGTGAAACTCCAGTATAAAAGGGACCTCCTTAAGTGTTGGTAAGCACCCGCAGAAATAAATTTAGAGGAAGTTAATTATTTCTCCCCTTGCCTTCTCTCTCACTCTCTTTCTCTCTTT
>NW_012100965.1:267657-267999 GCF_000951045.1 Mandrillus leucophaeus
CCACAACGTCACCTTTGTAATTTCCTTTCTGTCTGCAAAAATTCTGCTGGTTCTCCTTAAACTGCTTCGGCTCCGTTAGTTTAATTCATATGATCAATTCTGTCCTGCTATTCCCAGAAACAGTAGGTGCTGCTTTATATATTCAACAGCTTTTATGTTGGCTTTCTGTGCTCAGATTATCTTTTCATGTGTTTTCCTTCATAAGTTTTAAGCTCCTTGAAGAACTGACTTGTTCACGCCTGTAATCCCGGTACTCTGGGAGGCGGAGGCGGGTGGATCACGAGGTCAGGAGATCGAGACCATCCTGGCTAACACGGTGAAACCCCGTCTCTACTAAAAATA
>NW_012100965.1:269704-310401 GCF_000951045.1 Mandrillus leucophaeus
TATTCTACAGCAAAGCCACCACTATTCATGTGAAATGAAATAAAGACTATAAATGACCTTACATAATTTCAGCTCAGGTTTTGGCAGCAAATTTGCAAGTCTTTCAATTTTCAGAGCTTTGTGAATTTCATCATTGTGGATGAGAGATTTTGTATGTGTATTCTTAGGGAATGCTACATGCAGGATGAATGATGTTATCTTTCAGCAAGTAGGTCATACAGTTCTGTACTTCATCTCAAGGAATGTCCCTCTGAAGTATAATTTTCTAATATCAATATAGCTTATATCAATGTATATCGTCATTGCAGCAGCAAATCAATGTGTATGTGATAGTCCACTCATATAAGGACTATTGATAGTCTATAAAATTGTAGTTGGTATTTACATGGTACATGTTATATTTTATATATATTTTAGATATGTCTTCTATAACAGTATATAATTAAATTTTTAAAAGTCTAGTCTGGAAATACTTGCATTATAGTACTCAGTTCCTTTATATTTAATGTAATTGCCATATGGCATTTAATAAAATAACTGTTTAAATATATTATGTCTTGTATTTTTGTATTAATTTCCTATTTTTTATGTTTTCTCTCTATTCTTAACTTTTTTGATTAATTTGTATCCTTTTGTGCTTTCTCTTTCTTAATTTGGAAGTTATTTCCTTCCCTATTACTTGTTACCTAAGGAATATATTGACTTGTCAAAATCTAAAATTTATTAATACTTTTAATCTCCAACTAGATAACAATAAGAACCTTAAAACAATGTACCTCCATGCATCCCCTTGGTTTATATGTTATTTTGGCTGTCATTGTTTCTATCTTTTCTAAAACAACCTGGGACATGATGATTTTTGCAGTTTTATAGTCATTGTTCAGATTCCCCCACGTGCTCACCACTCTTTGTTTATTCTCTTCAGCATTTTGTATGTTTAATCTTTTTATTTCTAAAAGTTCCATTTGGCTCCTTTTCAAATCTGTTACATTGCTTTATACAGCTTTCTGTTTCCCTGAAGTTTCTTTAAATCCTTAAAACCTAGCACTCTTTAAAATATAGAAATATAGTCGATTTATAATGTGCCTAATAATTTTAACGTATAAAGTCTTTGTTCTATTTTTTTTTTCAAAAAAAATTTCTCTTACATTGCCTTGTATTTTTGCATGTTTATTGTTGACTCTTCTGCCTTTTTTTCCAGGAAATTCGTGGAATTTATTTAAGACCTTGAATAAAGGTACATTCCTACAGATGAGTTTTACTTTTGATTTTAAAAGGCATTTAGGAAAAATGTCTAAAATGCCTTAAAATTGACGTTAAGGTTGAGTACACTCGGACTCTCCGGGCATGTGAAAGGCCAGTCTGGGTCTCAAGGTCTGTAGAGTGTTCTTTAACTCTGGCAGCAAGCCAGCCTCTGGGCAGCCCCCGAAACGTGGCCACTTGGGGTGCATTTACTTTGAGTTCACCTTTTCCCTGAAGCTCTGGCTTTGGGGAAATCCTCCCTTCAGGGGAGCCACTTTTCCTATTAGATTGACCATGATGGTAGGCTCTTGGTTTAGACTCCTTCCCTTTGTCCCAAGAGACCTTCAAAACAAAAACGTAGTCTCAGCTATATTAGCAAATACTCTCGGGTTAAGGCTGTTTCAGCGCTCGGCTTGCTTCTTTAGGGCTTTGCATTCACTTAAATTATAAACCTGATAAATTTTAACAAATCTATCAGCTCCTAAGTATCTTAAAAATATATTTCTAAAATTGCATATACGTTTTGAGTATGACTCCTCATGACTTTTACAACCATATATTTAATGAGAATGTGTATTCATTTATTAACAAATTTGTATAAGCATTTACTGGTATGGGACAGATATGCTTAAACTTACTAATAAGATTTAAAAAAACAATGTTTGTGAATATACTGGGGATGTCATTTTGCTATTTCATAAAGGTATTTTTTGGTAGGTCAACGGGGAAATCGAATGCCAAGGAAATGGTTTGTTCCACATCTTTCCAGAGCACGATCATGTGTCTTCAAGACTCCACATGTTCCATGATAAATCTATTACCACATACAAATACTCCAACACTTTCATCCTGGTGAACTAGTCAATAAGGGTTCCTTTCTTTTAGTATTCAGAACTCCCCTCCTCCTTTGCAAGAGATCTACGAAGCTTGCCCTGTAGGCAAAGGAGCCACGCTGACCTTTGCTGTTGGTCAAGGTCCTCCAGGGACTACTGCATTCTCAGGGCCTTGTCTCCCTTGAGTCAATGAGGTCCCTAAAACTTGGGTTTAAGAAGACACAGAGCCACTGTCACAAAAAAATAAGGCCAGACTGCAACAGTTCTCCAAAGAGCTTCTGAAAACCTGTGAATACTATATGAAAAGCTTCTCTGAAAAGAAGAGAATTCTCTGAATTGTGAATTCACAATTCTCTGAATTCAGAGAAGAAAAAAAATTCTTTTTCAGGCATCACTTTTTCCAAAATCCAATAAAAGACCAATTCCCAGGTAGTTCCCCCATAGGCTACCCCCTCATTAGCTCAGAAGTGTTGGGACTATTCTTCTTCTAACCTGAGTCCTCTCTCTCATCTCATTTCTCCCCAGAGTCTCATAGCCTCAACTTCCTTCTACTGGTCCCATTATATAAAGATATAAAATAAATTATATAACATTATCATAATTTATCTGGAGCCACTGCTTTACTAACCTTCAAAATAGCCTTTTATAATATTATTTTTTAAAAAAACAGTATAGCCATTGTCAAAAGAAAAACTTCAGACAAATTAAATTTAACAAAGTTTTTTTGAGCAAAGAATAATTCGTGAACCAGGTAGCACTCAGAACCAGAAGGGGTTTAGAGAACTCCCCTCTGCAACAGTGACGTATTTACAGACAGAGTAAGGAAGTAAAGTACAAAAATAACTTGATTGGCTACAGCCATGCATTTGCCTTATTTGGAAATGATCTGATTAGTTGGCTGCCTGTGATTGGCTGAAGCTTGGCTGCTCACGATTGGTCAAGACTTGGCTGTTTTTTATACTCCTGAGATAGGTTTTCAGTTTGTGTATCCACTAAGTTAGGTTGTAGTTTGTAACGTAGGCACTCAAAGTGCAAAGACAGCCTCAGGCCCATGGCCTCCTGCTTGTGTAATTTACCATTATTTTGTCTCAGCCTCTCCTTTCATGAGTAGACTTAGTGCCTTAATTTTACACAAAGAAGGACCCTCTAAACTGCCCCCACGGCACCAAATAAAAAGCCAAGTCTTCACAAAAAGGTCCGTTATTGCCATCCCACAAAGCACAGACTATACAATCTATTGGCAATACTGCCCATCCAGTGTGGCCCTGACTTTGGCTACTTACATTTCTGTACATTAGAGAAATGTCTAACCCACTGCCAAAGTGTTATATGCACCAGTTCACTTCCTTTGCCCTGGCCCTCACTCTTCCTCTGCTTTTATGTTTTGTTATATCACTTATTGTTATCTGATGTCCTTATTCATCAAAGGCCTCTCCCCACTAGCTTGTAAATGCTTCCATGATGAGGTGTTATGGAGAGAATTGTGTTCCGGGCAGAAATTCATATTTTGAAGTCCTAATCCTCAGTATATCAGAATGGGACCGCTCGATACAGACACTACAGAGGGAAGATGATGTGAAGATTCGGGGAGAAGATGGCCATCTACTAGCCAAGGAAACAGGCCTGGAACTGTCCTTTCCTTTCAATCTTCAGAAAGAACCAAGAGGCTGACATCTTGATCTCAGACTTGAGAATTGGGAAGTAACACATTTCTCTCTTTTAAGCCACGCAGTCATTGGCACTTTTTTACAGCAGCCTTAGCAAACTAATACACAGAAGATTTTTGTTTTGTTTATTTCAGCATCCTCGTGGTTTGGAAAAAAAGAAATAAAGGGAAAAATGAAAATAAGTAAAAAGAAAACAATAAAGATGAGGTAGAAATCAATGAAATTTAATTTAATGATTAAATACCAATAAATGTTTATTATGACAGTTCAAACAAGTCAAGTTTATGGTGAAATTGATGAATAAAAGAGAGAATAAAAAAATCAGAGAGGCTATGAATGATTGGATGATAACAGTGTTCTACTAACTAAACACAATGAATGTAAAACATCCTGTAAAACTATCCCCTTTGGTGTCTTCGTTGCTGACTACTATTTTAATTCATATAGACCTAATGACACAGGAAACTTTATAAGACTTTAAAATTTCAAACCCTAAATGCAAACATTTATGCAAAAGATTAAAGAATACATCCCTTAAAATTTTTTTTCTTACAGAGTAACATTTTGAATAATTTCTTCAAGTTTTCTGCAATAAGCATGAATTTATCTTAGGATGAGGAAAAACTCATAAAATATACTTTAAAAAATAAACACATAAAATGCATAGAAAGAGATTCTGCAAAATCAGAGTGCAGAAGTAGATTAGAACATCCTTTCTACAAAATATTTATGAGGTCATGTGGTAGGTAAATAACTTTTTTGAATTAAAAAATTTGGACATTGACGAATCATTATCACAAAAGTAAATGCAAGACTTAGGAAGTTTATGAAGTACTGAACACAGAGGTAGCAGTGTACTGTGCTTTTTGGCTTATCTGGAAATTATTTTTCATAAATTCAGTATTGAAGAATAGTTAATAACATTTAACATGTGAGAATATTTACTATTTCTAACCAAAATTTTTCTATTTCTGTAAAAAAAAGTTATATATTTTAGTCAACTCCTTGGAAATTAGCTTTTCTGTAATATCATCTATTGAGTTAATAAGATAAGTGAGAAATATTCCACTTAAATTATCCCCAAAAAGTCTAGTGACCATATACTCAGTGAGACAGAAGGGTATCACAAAAAACTATATTTTATATCCACATATCTGAAAAAATACCTGGCAGTCCTCAACATCATTTAAGTACAAAATGGCTTGATTGTCTTATACTGTGAATAAGTATCAGTACTGAAAGAAAAATGTATGATGGGAAACTGCATTGGTAAATACATCAAATAGGTCTGAAAGACCCAATGAGTAAATGAAACTTAGAAGGGAAGAAGTATTTGCTCAACTGACATTAAAACATCTTCCATATGAGAATAACAATTTTCTCCAAATACTTTCCAAATGAGATTTTGTCACCACTCTCAAGTTTGGCTGAAGAAATTAAAGTCATGAGGTCACATGAGATCAAACAAAATGAAAAGTTTAATTAATCATTTTATGAATTAAATCAATGAAGAAAACCAAACTGGAAGACAAATTGTCTTCTGTTTTTGCCAGTAGCAGGTTCAAAAGAGCCTGAATAATTCAGGTGATAGCCTGACATGTTTTATTAATTTTTTACCTTTTTATTATATGATATATCGATCATCATTAGATATCATCACAAGTTTCCCTCTTCTCTCCTCTCACATTCTCCTGTCCTTTCTATTTTTTGAAAGCACTAAACATTGGCATGTTATGTATCTTAGTACTTTACTATCTTCCCCCACTAGAATACGAGTTCTATGTGAGAACAAAAGCTAGAATATAGAAGTATGTGTAATTATTGGAAAAATGTTCTCAATTAAAGATGTGTTTTAGGAAAAGTTAGTGCCTAAATCCAATAGAGTAGAGGAATTTTAGAACTGATTAAAAGTACTATGGAATCCTCACATTTTACAAGTGCCATTAAAAAGGCAAAGATACTAGTTTTAAAATAACAACTTCTTTAAAAAGTGGGCAAAGGACATGAACAGACACTTTTCAAAGGAAGACATTTATGTGGCCAATAAACATATGAACAAAAGCTCAACATCACTGATCCTTAGAGAAATGCAAATCAAAACCACAGTGAATTTACCATCTTATGCCAGTCAGAATGGCTATTATTCAAAAGTCAAGAAACAACAGATGCTGGCGGGGCTGTGGAGAAACAGGAATGCTTTTACACTGCTGGGGGGAATGTAAATTTGTTCAACCATTGCGGAAGACAGTGTGGTGATTCCTCAAAGACCTAGATCCAGAAATGCCGTCTGCCCAGCAATCCCATTACTGGGCATATACCCAAAGGAATAGAAATCATTCTATTATAAAGACATGTGTGTTCGTTATAGCACTATTCACAATAGTAAAGACATGGAGTCAACCCAAACGCCCATCAATGATAGACTGAATAAAGAAAATGTGGTACATACACACTATGGAATACTATGCAGCCATAAAAAGGAAGATTATGTCCTTTGCAGGGACATGGATGGAGCTGGAAGCCATTATCCTCAGCAAACTAACGTGGGAACAGAAAACCAAATACCGTATGCTCTTGCTTATAAGTGGGGGCTGAACAATGAGAACACATGGATACAGGGCGGGGAACAACACACACTGGGGGCTGTTGGGAATATTGGGGTTGGGGGGAGAGAGAGCATCGGGATAAATAGCTAATGCATGCTGGGCTTAATACCTAGGTGATATGTTAATAGGTGCAGCAGACCACTCTGGCACACGTTTACCTATATAAATCCTGCACATGTATCCCAGAACTTAAAATAAAATACCATATATTTCAATATTTAAAATTTCATATTGTCCTAACATAATGACAACAAAAGAACCTCTAGATGATATTGTTAACTGTGTTGCTTATTTAATCTAACCAAAAATTAAGTTTTGAAATGGGAATAATATAGATTGACATTTTTACTTGCAATAGCAAGACTTTTTTGAGGGCCCATCTCCTAAGTCTGTAATGCAGGTACCTGCAGATCCCAAGACAGGAGCCCACTGAGAACCTAGAACGAATTTTTTAAAGCACATAACAATACCCTTTGGAAAATGTTTAGATACACCTCTGGTCCTGGCATTGCAAAAGACTTTGCTTTCCCTGGAAGCAACTTCCTTTTATTTGCATGATTCTTTTGAGAGATTTTCTTGCTTTAATTGACTAATTAAGTTAAAGGCCACAGTATAGTGCTGGAAGTACTTTCCTTCTAAAAACAGCACTTTGGCCTTTAAGTGTTCCAAAGAATGGCCTCCTTCACCGCAAGTGCCATAGGGCTTGGCACCTCTGTCCACATGCATACGGTTTCTTTGAGTCTAAAAGCGGAGAGGGAGATTGAAAGCCAGAATCTGCCAGTCTTTCCTGCCTCCCAACTTACTCATTTCCAACGAATGCCTTAGTGACCGGCTGCTAAGTGGGCGAATCCCAGCAAACCACATTCTGCTATGAGTGGAAACGGTTCAAAAGTTTCAGTTGTTCCTTCCAACCAGTGGATCGTCTTTTCCTGTAAACGTGGCCCAAAGACGTTTATACGAAGTTATAGGTGGACTTGACCTTAGTCAGGCTTAGAGGAAAAGGCAGTCTTCCAAGAATTCTAGAACTCAGTGCTTCACATCCAGTCAGAAAGAACCCATAAACAGCTGTACAGAGGCCATGTGGTCCTCTCCCAGCTGAAAACCCTTAAAAACCGCAAACTAAGTAAATGGCTGTGGTATTTATTTATGCTGTTTATCACTCTGGTAGAATGTGGACTAGGATAGTAGCCTGGGAGATTATCTTGTGGTGATGATGCAATTCTAGCCCAGTGCTGCACAGCTGATAAGGCGACCTGCAATGTCCTCCCTGAGGCGAGGGGTTTTGAGATTGCAGAAGCCAGCCTGTTCTGATCGCTGCTGCCTACTGTAATGGGAAAGACCCTCAGCCACCATCGCCGATGCATGGCAGTTCTCTGCTCGTGCCTTTTCTTGCTTAACACTAGTGTTTTAATGTTTTGATGGGTGTGACCTTTGTAGACAGTAAGTAAGGTCTTTCTCGTGCTGTGACTGGTACTTGTTCAGGAAAGTTGCAGAGGCCACAGGACAGAAGCTGAAGCCAGGAGTTCGTGGCCAAAGCATCCGTGAGCTCCCTCTGACTATGGCTGGCCTATCGCCGAGCATCTCTCTTTGCTCTACTTGACCCTTTTGGAAAATCAAACTCACTATCACTGTCTTCCAAGAAGGCTTGAACAGAAACTTATTTCTAAATCTTTGATGGTAAAACTAAGCAATGAAAGATTTCTCCAAGCAATTGTTACAAATGCTTGACTCTGTATTTTTCATTGTTTCCTGATTCTTTCCCTACCATCAGTGACAAATTATGATAGCTCCACTCATACCTCTCTCCTCTTTTCCATTTTCACTGCCATCGTCCTTACTCAGAGCCTCACTATCTATTGCTTAAAATCACTGCAGTAGTTTAGTCAATTTTCCTTCCAGTTCATGCTAGACACCACAGCAAGATTCATTTTCCTAAAGCATACTACTGATCTAAAGAAAAAAAAAAAACAACTGATAGATGTCTGTTGCCTATCAAATTGAGTGAGATGCCTTAGTTGTGTACTAAACACTTCAACGCATCAACCCTTTGAGCCCCAACTTTTTATATATCCATTATCCTTTCTTCAATATTTCAGCCTTAACTCCAGTTTTGGGGAGATGCCTGTGCTTTGGGTTCAGCTTAGATTAGATCATCAGGTTTTAGAAAACAGCTGAAGGCTTTGAGCAAGAGAATGATGTGGTCATAGAAATGTTTCGGGTGGGTCTGGATTATGGCTTTGGAGGGTGACTGAGCAGGGTGAAAGCTACTGCCTGTGTCTGCGCAGGCGAGGATGAGGGCTTACGACAGACAGCTGAAGGAGGCATGCAGAAGCAAGCGATGAGATCAGGCACCCAAAGAAAGGATTTCTAGAAAGGACAATATTTGATAAGGTGGAATGAATTAAAAATAAGAGAAAAAGACAACTTTCAGATTCCACATTCAATTTGAGCTATCGTTTAAGACTGTCTCTATAACAGGCCTTATAAGTGAAGCATGATGCCGTAAGTCAATGACCGTCCGTTTAAAATGGCATGTGTATTATTTCAAACACCACTCAGATTAACATGACTCGTTTTTCCACTAATTCCCTACCCCCAGCATTTTCATCTTTTTAACCACAGGCCTATCAAATAATCGGATTGTCTTCCTCAGAATATTTTTAGTACCTCTGTCAGTATACAGCAAATCATCAACACGGTGAGTTTGCAGTTCACCATTATTCTAATTGCTACGTACTTTCTGACTGTGAAGCACAGACAAAATCATATTCACTGTGAGGTCATTTAAAGCAACATTTTAACACACAATTCCTTTAAACAGACGCTGAATGATCGGCGATATCTGCAGGAACACTAAACACGGTATAGCTATGCCATGTTACATGATTAGCAGCACTGGCTGCACCCGTGCTCAGCAAACGTTTGTTGACGTTTTCTTCAAATTCTAATATATTCTTCAATGTTGTAAAGTTGAACATACAATGGTACCATTAGAAAAAAACAGGTGCAATAGTTACCACTTCCACCCCAGAAAGGGAAATTGATAAAGCACTTTCTAACTTGTTCGGCCCATTGCTTTATTTCTAAAAATAGATGTGGGTAGTTTGTTATTAAATTCTTTGAAACCTTTATTTAGAAAAAAAAATGACATAAAAGCATTTTTACTTGTTGGGAAACAGAAGGGTTAGGAAAATGTTAGGCTGTGACTTTCTCCTTGAGTGAACGTGGTTCTCATTAACTCACAGGAATCAGAAAGTAAAGAACACCAGAGGCCAGGAACTCTACAGTGAAAATGCTGAATATCTGATGAAATGTGTCTTGCAAATTAAATCTCAGACTCTTTTCAGAGCTCTTAATACACTCTCAGGGGTGAAATGTGTTTGTTTTTAGCAAAGTAGATTAGCTTACATCTTGTGATGGGAAAAGTCTGTGTAATGCTCGTGTCCTTTAGCTCTCATTTCGGAGCAGTTCGTTCGGGTTGTATCTTTTGGCCATAGTTGTGGATCTCAATTTTCTACCCTGTCTGAGTGTTAAATCATTTTCTGTCTGCTGTCAAGCCATCTCTTTTGGTTCCCATGCCCCCCTCCTCTTTTTGTAAGGTACTTACTTATTTCTAAGGTCAGGTGGAATTGAACTTTAGTTTTCTTTCTTTATCATGCACTTCAAAATCTAGCATTGCTTCATATACCTGACTGCCAAATATGGCCAGTTTTAACCAGAATATAAATTACTGGACTCTAAACATTTGTACAAATTTTGTACAAATCACATGTTCAGTGGACCTGGTTTTTTTAGAGTCCAAAGAAGGTGGAATAGGCATTTGAGCAACAGACAGGTTTTGAACAATAACTATTCCCAGTAGTTGAATGATTTGGAGGACAAGTCAACATGAACCACCACCATTGTCTGTACCATCTTTTACGATACTTCTATGCTTTCAAAAACCTGGAGTGAAGTTCCATTCCCAAGCCAGCAGGCCACCTCCATCAACCCTCCTAGATTGATTCCCCCACTAAGCTGGGGCGACCAGGCCTTCTTTTATTCTTTCTCATGGCAAATAGTCCAACAGATGTTTCCTAGAGGGCTGTGGTGGCAGGGAGATTGATTTCTTGGCTTTCTGGGGTGTTAACATAGTATCTTGAAAATTATGTCATGTGGACTACAGTCCTTATGCTTGTCTAAAAGAAACTTTACACGTGTTTGGAAGAGGATACATGTCTATATGGAATTACTTTGGCAATGGCCTTTATTTCTGCTTCCAAATCAAGGAGGGCAACTTCAAATACCAAAAGACAGCTTCAGCATGATTCAGAACCCAAGTGCAAGATCGCCATCACAAAGCAACGTTAGTTATGCAGCTCATCACAGATATGTACTATAATGAATTCTGGCAGGCACACTATGATTGTCTCCTGATGAAAAGTGTGACAGTTTATCAAGACTATTTTGCATTCTAATCCTGTTCTCCAACCAGCTTGCCTAGCTTCCACATGTTGGTAATAATAGCTAACACTGATATAGCAATTTATGCTATACCAGGCACACTTAAAAACAGTTTACATATATCAATTCATTTATTTCTCACAACCACCTTATGATGTAAATATTATTATGATTTCGCGTTAAAGATGGGGAACTGATGCACAGAATAGTTAGGTAACTTGTCCCATGTCTAATAGCCAGTGAGTGCTGGAGTCAGGATTTGAATCCATTAGTCTCAATCTGAGACGTAACTACTTCATTCCCTTCTTCAGCCCCATTCAAAATTGATAAGTCATTAAAGTAAAATCTTTAAAAAACAAACAGTTACAGAATTAACTCCAATAAAACAGTCATGATTTTTACTTCATTCACTCACGGTTATTAAGCAGTGAAGTCAAATTGAGATTTTTTTGCTAAGGCCATCTATGGGGGAAATGTCACAGAGTGGGACTCTGAGGAGCACAAGACCAGAGCCAGACAGGCCATTTGGGGAGCTACCGCAATGGAGATAAGAGTTGTAAGGGCCTGGAGCTGGGCAGCAGGACTGCAGTGGGAAAATTCGTAATACGGTCAGGAGTTACAACCAGCATTTCGTGCTTCATCTCTGCTTCACCACCTATCAGCATGGCGTTCCTGGGAAAGCTACTCAGCTTCTGTGCCTCGATGTCTTTATCTGTGAAATGGTAATAAGAGTCATATCTAGCTGATAGAATAATTTTGAGAATTAAATGAATTAACACAGAGAACACTTAGAACAGTGCCTGGCATGTTGTAGTCACTCTGTGACTGAATATAATTACCACTACTATTATTAAGTAGATATGGGCATGAAAGATAAAAACAGGCAAAATTCCTCCCAATTTCTAACTTGAATGACTCTGGAAATAATGGCATCAATGACTGAAAATAAGAATAGATTAAAAAAAAAAGAGGCAGGAGAAAACATTAACCATATAGTAGAAAAGATGCCTACCTGATGGAACAAGATCCTAAAAGAAACCAGAGAGAACAGGGTCAAGAGGAGGAGAGCTTGGTCTTGAGATGACAAGGAGTAAAGGAGATAATAACGGATGCAGCTATAACTACCTTCGCTTCAGAGAAAGGGGAGCTTGGAATTGTTCATGTCATCAGGCCTCAGTTCCCTGGATGAATGCTCCTGAATGGGATACAATGAAATGGCAAGAATGCAAGAGAGTTCAGTGAGGAAGCATCCGACCACCAGCTGTACTCAGTCAAGAAGAAAGAAAGTGAATGAGGCTCGGTGTATATGCACAGACTAATAGAGCAGGGATAACTGAGGAATCAAGGAACTGAAGGACTCCAAGTGACAGTGAGCAGGTATAGTGAACCTTAAAATAGGAGAAAGATAGGAGGATGAGCAGTAGTGATGGGAGAGTTTAAATTTTTTGTGGTATTGAGTCAGAGTAGGAAGTTGAAGTATGCTGAAGGTCAACAGACCTGACAGTGTCAAAAAACCTTGAGGCCGAAGTGTTGGCTACATTGGCCCCGTGTGTTGACATTGTTCAGTCTGAAGGCACAACATGGGCTGTAGGGGATGACTGTGAGCTGCGTGCTAAGGTCATCAGTACTTGCAGGAGAACCATCACAATATGGGTTGTTTCATCCTAACAATAAGAAGGGCTATAGATGAGAACATTGGGTGGCATGAACCAAGAAGGAAAGCAGCTCGACATCAAGACACAAGAAAAATTCTTTGTAAGTGGCATCAAATAGTCCAAGGAAGACCAATCCTTCTTCTAGGCTTTGAGTAGACCAGAAAAACCTTCCTTTCAGAGACGAACAGAAAAGGAAAAATTTCAGCATAGAGCCAGGAGTTCTTTAAGAGCTGGAGGGAACATTGGTGAAAGGTTGGTGGTGTAAGAGAGGAATTTATACCACCTCTGAAAGGGAGCACTCAAGAGGACACAGGTGATGGATAAAAAATTAGGAAGAGTGGGAAGGGGAGAAGAAAAGAATCAAAGAAGCGTGAGGAAAAAACGTAGCTGAACATTGAGTCATTGAGTGGGGCGTGGGGGAGCTGAGGGAGTACCATGGCCAAGAGTCAGAGTGTGCACGTCATGTTCAAAAGCTTCCAGAGCTGCACTCTGGCCTCAGCACAAGGCCAGAGCAGCAGGAGAAGATGATACGGCTACAGAGTTTATTAATTAATCTGAATATCTAGATTGCTTGCAGCTGAGTAGAAAGGCAAAGCAAGCGCATGAGACAGGTTACAGGTTAGTATCACCTATAATCAAAGTACAGCAGCTCTTCATTAAACAAAAAAGGGAATCGGAGGCCCAGTTATCAAGTGTGTTCAAATATACCATGGCATTATTAAGCACCAATTAGATTAATTTTGCAGCTCATTGCCAACATCTGGTAGCCACATTCTAATGTGGTGTCAAGAAGCCTTGGAACACTAGAGTAGAAGTAATGGTAAAACAATTTAAGTCATCGGACTTGGAGTCAGAACCTGAACAAGTCAGCTAGAGATAATGGAAATTGATAATAAAATCTTGGTGGAAAAGAAACAAGAAAAGCATTACTTTGCCTTTTCAAATAGTTTGCATGGACACTGTTTATTTTTCTCCCTAATTTTCCATTTGGCATTGTCTAATGCATAAATTAGAAATTAGTCTGTTATTAATTACTGTTTTAATTGGAAAAAGTACTTTGGCTTTGCAATTTCTTAGCATGAAAAAAAATACTCATGGTTTTTAATGATGTTTAAATACTAAACTTCCAGTCTCATCGTTTTATTTTATCAGCAAAAAATACCTAAACCGCCACTTTTCTTCAGGAAAATATTTTTTTTCACAGCTCAAAAACACTTGCTGCATGTATGTAAAAGGCTGTTTGAATCAGTCATAAAGTTAAAACTTCATACCTCAAATTCCACTCTAGCCATATCAAAATATATTTAGAATCATTTTTACACAGTTCAACAGTAGAGCCACCATTTTTTCATGAAGGTCTCCTCAATAGTGTAATAGTTCTCATATCATGAGAGTTGAGAATGAGAAAAAACTATGCCTAGAATTGAGGCTTACATGAAACAACGTTTGACAGGATTAAAATGCAATACGTTAAGGGAAATGAACAAAGAAAAAAGAGACTAGGGATTTTATAGTTGGCTGCTATGATCAGAAAAGGGATCTGGTAACATTTTTTCTTTGCTTTTACCACTAAATCCCTGAAAGAAGTATTTGATGCTTTGGATTTGTAGACATGATCTCAATTTTAAACTATTCTAGAACCCATTCTGCTGATCATAAACTACACGGGTAAGCAGTATTCATGTTTACCTAGGAATAGGAGAATTTATCTTCAAATTATTGTGGGATTGAGAAATGGAGATTTTTGCCACTCTGTGACCCTGTGTGGTATTTTGTGGGCCACCAGGGATGAAACAAAATAAACTGTATCTTTTCCCCAATGTCTTAAGACTATTACTACCTTTCTTTAATCTTTAAAGGGAGAGAAGACAGAGATAACCAGCTTATACAACACACACTTGGACCAAATAAAATCATTTTTAAAGAACGTTATAATTTAAATGTCACAAAGTTAACTGGGAACCTTGATGTAAAAATAGCAAAACAACACGTTACTATCTTTACTCTTTTTTTCTGATAGGCAACAGGAACATTGTCTAAAATGAAAAATTTCCACTGGAATTTGGTATGAGGGTGAGGGGAAGTGGCAGATTTTTGAATTTGAAAGTAGGGTAAACTGGAAAGTTTTAGGTCAAAGATTGACCCAAACTGTTTCATTATATATGAAGGATAAATATGGTTTTAGAAATTGTTGCACTAGATTCCAAGGCACATTTTGAAATATGAATATAATGAGGAAAAAGTGTATCTCTCTCACCAAAAGATGATTTTGATACATAAATGAAACAGAGTTTGTCTGCTGTTACCAACTTTCTCCAAAAAACTTGAGTCCAATTGCCCAGTTTACTGAATGTTCCCCCCTCTGATTTGCTCTCAGTTGAGCTCACCATTTCCTTGTTTTCCCAGGCACCATACTCTTGTCTTCCTGGATGCCTCTCTCCCAGGCCTTCCCTCCTAGCTTGGCAAACTCATCTATAACCAGTCATTTGTTTTGAATACTTCATTCTGTTTTTCGTAGTCCCCCATTTCCCCATACTGGTATTCTCAAAAGTGAATTTCCATTCATCTCACCATGCCCATGTTTTTAAGAGTACCAGTATCCTAGCAATAGGAAAAATAAATCTCTAAAAATGCTGTGCATTATATAGGAATATTCTAGATTTTTTTTTTTTGAGACATAGCTCACTCTGTCACCCAGGCTGGAGTGCAGTGGCATGATCTCGGCTCACTGCAACCTCCACCTACAAGATTCAAGTGATTCTCCTGCCTCAGCCTCCCAAGTAGCGGGGATTACAGGCGTGCACCACCATGCCAAGCTAATATTTGTATTTTTAGTAGAGACAAGGTTTCACCATGTTGACTAGGCTCATCTTGAAATCCTGACCTCAGATGATCCTCCTGCCTTGGCCTCCCAAAGTGCTGGGATTACAGGTGTGAGCCACCGCACCAGGCCTATTATAGATTTAGATATACTCAAAATGTTTGCAGGATTGTAGTCCCTTCAATTGTCACCCCTCCTCAAAATGTGTGGGCACTGTGCCCACTGAGTCACCATCACTCCAGGCCAAGCAATCTCAGACTGAAGATGCTAAGGCTTTCTTCAACCTCAAGGTAAATAAGCCAAGACCTCTGTCCACTATTCTGCATCCAGCAATCTCCAATAGACCATTAGGACAAAATCCATGAGGGTTTGCATCCCTCTTCATGAGTCCATTCTGTAATGTCCTGCACTTCCTGACTTGTGACTTACACCTCCAGTCCTCACTGCCCAAACACTTCGAATACAGCTATGGGAACTGCCTTTGGAGAACCAATGATCTACCGTCCATATGCACACTCTTAAGAGATTTCCTTGATCTCCTGGACTTAACTAACTTCAGCTTTTCACTGAGGAAAGTATTTCTCTATACCTCTCCTCTAGTACATCAGCTCATTCTCCCACAACTCAATATTCTAAGAAAAGAAGGTCAAGTAGGTGTTCTTTTTGCCTCTCACTGACCACAATCTTTGGGCATTTGTACTGTTTTCCCACTAACCACAATCTTTGGGCATTTGTACCACCTTACTCTACCACTCTCCTTCCCCTCCTCACAAATGCTACTTCCCAAACTCTGAGCCTGTCCTTTACTTCACCTGAGACACTGGAAAATGTCTCGTAGCCTTACTCTCCGTCCTAAATCCTGCTACTATGCTGTGTGAGATTACAGTATCCCCTTCATAGCTCATCA
Organism: Mandrillus leucophaeus; assembly: GCF_000951045.1. Taxonomy (NCBI): domain Eukaryota; kingdom Metazoa; phylum Chordata; class Mammalia; order Primates; family Cercopithecidae; genus Mandrillus; species Mandrillus leucophaeus. The sequence goes on from NW_012100965.1 coordinate 285,879, forward strand.
AACATTTCTTTCATGGATGGTGAACGTTTCTCCTCTTTGCTAGATTCGTTAGCTACTCTATTACGAGTCTTCTTTAAATACAGTACACAGTCATCCCGAATTGAATGAGGTAATCTAATAGTTTAGTTGAAAGTATAGATTGTGTAGGAAGAGAGATTTGGTTTGGAATCCTGGCATGACCATGATTCCCTGTTATCATTTGGAAAAATTACCTAACCCTCCTCATTTTTTTCCACTTCTAAATTGGAGAGAGTATTACCTACCTAAAACGAGTGACAGATGATTGAATGAGAAAATACATAAAACTTCTTGACATGTCATTCATTCGTTCACTTCTTCAATACCCCCCGATTTGTTGAATACTGAGTATATATTGCACTGGGCAGAAGAAAATCCCCAGGCAGCAAATACAAGGAAGGCCCTTCACTAAACAACATATTGAATAATGTATATATATTCATTAATCACATAATTGCTTTAAGAAATGTGCAATTAAAAACTACTTAAGGACTCTAAAGAAAAGGAAAGATGGGCTTAATAGGCAGGTGGCAAGGAAGCTGACCTAGACTGGTTATTCACAAGGGCTTTACCAAACAGAAGACATGTGAGCCAATCTGGAGATGTAATAGGCACTAGATAAAGAGCTTTAGTTTTTGTTTTAAAAATGATTTTACTTTTTAGAGCATATTTAGGTTAACAGCAACATTGAGAGAAGGTACAGAGATTTCCCGTATACTCCCTGCCCCTATCAGCCTACCCCATTATCAACCTCCTCCATCAGAGTGGTACGTTTGTTACAACTGATGAAACAAGCATCACTGACACCTCATAATCACCCAAAGTCCATAGTTTACATTGTTTCACTCTTGGTGGTGTACGTTCTATGTATGAGTTCGGAAAAATGTGTAATGACATGTACCCATCTTTATAGTATCCTACAGAGTAGTTTCACTGCCCTAAAAATTCTCTGTGTTTTGCCTATTCATCCTTCTCCTCCAGCTCCCAAACCCTGACAGCCACTAATCTTTTTACTGTCTCCATAGTTTGGACTTTTACAGAATGTCATTATAGTTGGAATCATACAGTATATAGCCTCTACAAACTGGATCCCTTCACTTAGTAATATGCATCAAAGTTCCTTCATGTCTCTTCATGGTTTGGTAGCTCATTTCTTTTCAGTGCTGAATGATATGCCATTTTTTTGGATGTAGACACCTAACTAAAGGGCATCTGGTGGCTTCCAAGTTTTTGGCAATTGTGAATAAGGCTGCTATAAATACCCTTGTATGAGTTTTTGTGTGAACAAAAGTTTTCAACTCTTTGGGTAAATATCAGGAGCACAACTGCTGAATCCTTTGGTAAAGAATATGTTTAGTTTTATAAAAAACTGACAAATTGTCTTCTAAAGTGACTTTATCATTTTGCATTTCTATCAGCATTGAAGGGAGTTCCTGTTGCTTCACATCATCACCAGTACTTGACATTTTCAATGTTCTGAATTTTGACCATTCTAATAGGTATCTTATTGTTGTTGTAATTTGCCTTTCCCTGATGACATAACGATATGGAACATCTTTTCATATGCTTATTTGCCATCTGTCTATCTTCTTTCATAATGGGTCTTTTAAGATCTCTGGTCCAAGTTTTAACTAGGTTGTTTTCTTGTTGATGAGTTTTAAGAGTTCCTAGTACATTTTGGGTAATAGTCCCTTACGAGATATATCATTTGCAAATATTGTTTTCTGGTCCACGACTTGTCTTTTCATTATCTTGATACTGTTTTTTTGCAAGTCTTGATATTGTTTTTTGCAAGTCAAAAGTTCCAAAATTTAATTTCAATAACGTCCACATTATCAATTATTTATCTCATGGAGTATGCCTCTGGTGTTGTATTGAAAAAGTCATCGTCATATACAAGGATATCTAGGTTTTCTCCTATGTCACCTTCCAGAAGTTTTATAGTTTTGTGTTTTACATTTAGGTCTATGATTCATTTTGAGTTAATAGTTGTGAACAGTGTAAGATCCATTTCTAGATTTTTGTACATGGATGTCCAGCTGTTTCAGCACCGTTTGTTGAAAAGACTATCTTTGTTCCATTGTATTTTTTGCCTTTACTCGTTTATCGAAAATCAGTTAACTATATTTATGTAGGCATACTTACGGGACCTCTATTTTGTTCCATTCATCTATTGGTCTGTCCTTTTGATATTACCACACTGTCTTGATTACTGTAGCTTTATAGTAAGTCTTGAGGTTGAGTAATGTAATGTCAATCTTCCAACTTTGTTTTTCTGCTTTAACACTGTATTGGCTATTTTGGGTCTCTGCCTCTTACTATAGACTGTAGAATCAGGTTTTCAATATCCACAAACTATTTTGCTAGGATGTTTATTGGAAGTGCATTGAATCTATTGATGAGGTTGGGAAGAACTGTTATCTTGACAATATTCAGTCTTCCTATTAATGACCATGGAATATCTCTTCATTTTTTAACTTCTTTGATTTCCTTTATCAGTGTTTTGTAGCTTTCCTCATATATATCTTATTTTTTGCACTTTTGCGTGATCTTATTTTTGAATGTATTTTGTTAACAATTGACTTTTGTATATTAACACTGTATTCTGAAGCCTTACTATAATAGTGTATTAGTTCCAAAAGGTTTTTGGCTTATTCTTTTATATATTCTACATACACGACCACATTATATGTGAACAAACACAATTTTAGTTATTTCTTCCCAATCTATATAACCTTTGGTTTCTATTTCTTGTCATATTGAATTACCTAGAATTTTCAGTATGATGTCAAAAAGGAGTCATGAGAGGGGACCTCTTTGCATTTTTCCTGATCTTAGTGGGAAAGTTTTTAGTTTCTCACTATTACAAATGGTGTTAGTTATAAGTTTTTTTGTAGATATTTGTTATCCAGTTGAGAAAGTTGTCATTGATTCCTAGCTTTCTGAGAGTTTTTGTCATGAATAGGTACTTGATTTTGTCATCTTTAAATTTATGGATATTATCATGATTTTTCCTTTTTATCCTAATGTGATTGATTACATTAACTAATTTTTGAGTGCTGAGCCAGCCTTGCACACCTGGAATAAACCCACTTGGTCACGGTGGATAAATCTTTTCTTTATTTTATTCTTTTTTGAGATGGAGTCTCGCTCTGTCGCCCAGGATGGAGGGCAGTGGTGCGATCTCAGCTCACTGCAACCTCCACCTCCCGGTTCCACGCCATTCTCCTGCTTCAGCCTCCCAAGTAGCTGGGACTACAGGCGCCCGCCACCAGGCCCGGCTAACTTTTTGTATTTTTAGTAGAGCCAGTGTTTCACCGTGTTAGCCAGGATGGTCTCAATCTCCTGACCTCGTGATCCGCCTGCCTCGGCCTCATAAAGTGCTGGGATTACAGGCGTGATTCACCGCGCCTGGCCCATGGTGGATAAATCTTTTATACATTTTTGGATCAAATTTGCTAATATCTTATAGAAGATTTTCGTATGAATATTCCTGAGAGATCTTGTTCTGTAGTTTTTGCTTCTTGTAATGTCTTTTGCTGGTTTTGGTATGAGGTTAAGGCTGGCTTCATAGAATGAGTTATGAATTACTCCCTCTGCTTTTATTTCTAGAAGAGTGTGTAGAAAAATGGTATAATTTCTTCTTTAAATATTTAGTAGAATTCATTAGGGAACCCATCTAAGCCTGGTGCTTTCTATTTTGAAAAGTAATAATTATTGATTCAATTTATTTAATGGATATAGACCTATTCAAATTGACTATTTCTTCTTGTGTAAGATTTGGCAGATTGTGTCCTCAAGGAATTGGTCTATTTTACCTATTATTTAACTCGCAGACATAGAATTGTTCATAGTGTCCTTTTTTATTCTTTTAATGTCCATGGGATCTGTGGTGATGCTCCGTCTTTCACTTATGATATTAGTGATTTGTATCCTTTCTCTCATTTTTCAAATTAGCCTGGCTAGGGGATGTCAATTTTATTATTCTTTTCAAATAATCAGCCTTTAGTTTTGTTGGTTTTCTCTATTGATTTTTCTCTTCTTTACTTTATTGATTGCTGCTCTAATTCATCTACTTATTATATATTTACCTGCTTGCTTTGAATTAAATTTTTACTTCTTTTTTAAGTTTCTTAAGGTGGAAACTTAAATTATTGATTTCAGACATTTCTTGTCATCTAATATATGCATTCACATGCTATAAAATTCCTTCCAAGCACTATCTCTGCAGCATTCCACAAATTCTGACATGTGTTCTTCTCTTCATTTAGTTAAAAATATTTTTAAAATTTTTAAAAATATTTCTTCTTTTAACCATGTGTTATTTAGAAGTAGATTGTATTTTTCCTCCCCGGTTTAGGTAGAACAAAACGGTTGGGGTTGGACAGATTGGTATTTTCCTTCTCCTACATGGAATGCTAGAGTTGGCTGAAGTTGGGTATTTTTCTCCCATCATCTAAGCTCAGACACTACTCCAGCAAGTCAGGCTCTTGTTAACAAGTTTCTCCTGAGACCAGGTATTGTTATGAAGAACAGGTGCTCTAACATATTTCAAGATGGTTGTTTATTTTCCTCCCCCTGCTGGAAGCATGAAGCGATTTTTTTTTCTCAGATATTTACCATAAGAACCTGGTTGAGCTCCTGGAGGTAAAATTCACAAAAGTGTGAGTGGGCTCTATGACTGAGGCCCGCTGGACTTTTTAACTGTCAGACTTGCCCACATCTAGCCTCCAGTAATTCTTCAATTACACATCAGTTATTTTTGACCCCAGCACTGGTTTCCACTCATGACTGCCTATTCTGGTATGCCAGAATTTCATATATTTCCCTATCTCGCCAAAGTTAGGGTCAGAGGTTTGCTGTGTGTCCTCATGTTTTTTGGATCCACAAAAAGTTACTGACTTTTTTCGGTCTGTTTAGCTTTTTATTTATTGTTAGGATGCAGTGGTGAGGTCCAATCTCCTTACCTGCAAAATTGAAAATCAGAAATCTTCTTTTGTTTGGTTTTGTGGCAGGAGAGGGAGAAAAAATTTCAGGCAGAGGAAGTAGTATGTGCAAAGACCTTATTATGGAAATAATTATGTTGGATTTTGAGGATGGAAAGCATGACAGTGTAGCTCAGATAGTGAGGAGAAGATCAGGGACAGACGTGATAAGAGAAGTTAATAGAAACCAGAGCACTGAGGCACTTTTACACTGTATTAAAGATTTCTGTTATTATTCTGAGAACATCTGGAAGATAATGAAATGTTTTAGGGAGACAGGTGTCACCATGTTTTTATTTTTAAAAATTTACTTTATGGAGAAATCAACTACACTTATCTACCTTTGCAATAAATAATCTAAAAGTGAAATTAACATAGTTCTGTTTACGATAATATGAAAAAAATACTTAAGAACAAATTTAGCAAATACAGTAGAACACTCATACTCTGCAAACTTCAAAACATAGTTGTAAGAAATTAAAGAAGACCTAAATAAGTGGAAAGAAATCCCACGTTCACGGATCAGAAGATGTAATACTGTTAATATAGCAATAGTTCCCAAATGACATAAAGATTCAACACAATTTCTATCAAAGTCCCAGCTGGTTTAGTTGCAGAAATGGAAAAGCTGGTACTAAAATTCACATGGAAATTCATGGTAATAGTCAAAATCATCATGAAAAAAGAAAAACAAAGTTATAGGACTGACACCAGTTTCAAAAATTATTACAACGCTACAGTAATCAAGCTAGTAGTAAAGACTGGCATAAAGACAGTCATATAGATTAATGGAATAGAAATAAGAGTCCAGAAATAAAACTCTTGAGTGACATCAGTGAAAATGGTGAAGGAGTGAATTCCAGTTCTGCTCCTCCACAAAACTAATAAATAAACCAGAATAAACTGTCAGAATCGAATTTTTCAGAATTTAAAAAAAAAATCAAAGCTTACGGCATCCATAATTTGGCTTCATTAAGAAAACCCAGTGAACCTTGTGAGAGAGTTTTGTGGTGTTTTAAATTACTCTGGTTTCATCCTACACTCCCCAGCTCAGCAGCAGTTTTGGAGAAATCAGTCTGCATCACTCATACCTTGTATCACAGAGAACAGAACAGATCTTATTTTCAGAGAACTATAGTTGCTTGTTTCACTCATAACTCTCCAATGACTGAAGTGATTACCACAGGGGCACTTCAATATTTAAAATCAAATGTATTAGTTACTTCCACCTGAGACAAAGGAAAACAGTTTAACAATAACTAAAATGCTTTGTAGGAAAAAATAGGACAGACTCTGATTTTCATAGTTGCCATATTACACAATTGAAATGTACTTTCTCCAAAAAAATTACAAGACATGCAAACAAACAATAAGCCATGGCCTATATGCAAGAAATAAAAGAAATTAATAGAAACTGTTTTTGAGGAATTAAGACAATAACTTTACATTAACCATTTAAAATATTCTAAAAGAGCTGAAAGATACCATTTAAAGATAAAGGAACACTGAAAATCATATCTTACCAAACAAAGACTATAAATAAAGGAACAGAAATGACAAACAGGAACCAAATAGAAATGCTAGTGTTGAAAAGTACCATAATTGAAATGAAAAATTTACAGAGAATGCAATGGCTAGTTCAGCAGGCAGAAGAATGAATCAGCAAACTTGAATTAGATAAATTGAGATGATCAGTCTGAAGAAAAGAAAAACAATGTATGAAAATAAATTAACAATCTCAGAGGCTTGTGAATCACCTTCAAACACACCAACATATACACAATGAGAGTCTCAGAAGAAGAAAAGAAAAGAAAACAAAGAATGTTTGATAAAAGCACAGCTGAAAAGTTCCAAAACTGGGTAAAACACATTAATGTACACATCCAAGAAACTCATTGAACTCAAAGTAGTATAAATAAAAGATATTAACACCAACACATATAACCAAACTGTAGAATTCCAAAGACAAACAGAGAATCTCAAAAATAGCAAAAGAGAAGTGACCTATCATGTATACAAGGCCCTCAATAAGATTGACAGCTAATTTCTCATCAGACACCATAAAGGTCAGAAGGTGGTGGAATTAGGTATTTAAAGTGCTGAATCAGTAAAAAAAAAAATTGTCAATCAAAAATTCTATATCCAGCAAAACTATCCTTCAAAAACTAAAGATAAATTATGTCAATCCAGAATTCTATATCCAGCAAAACTACCCTTCAAAAATCAAGGAGAAATTAATGCATTCCCAGGTAAACAAAAACTGAGTGAGAGATTTGTAGAGTTTTCTTCAAGGGCTACCAGACCTTCCCTAGAAGAAATTCCAATGAGAGTTTTTCTGGTGTAAACAGAAGGAAAAGAGTAACTCTAATCCACATGAAGAAAATAAAAATACCAGTAAAGATAACTACATAGGTAAATGTAATAGTCAATATTAATACATTTTTTTGTTTATCCCTTGTCATTTTGCTGTATTATTTAAGACACAAATGTGTTAAACAATAATTACAAATCTATGTTGATGGGCATACAATTCATAAAGATGTAATTTGTAACAATAACAGCATAAGAGGGGAGTGGTATCAGAGCTATATAAAACCAAAGTTTCAGGATAATATGGAATCTAATTTGGTGTTAATTTAAACTAGATTAGTATATGTTAAGATGTTATTATTAAGAAAATAATTAAAAATGGATACTAAATGAAACAAGAAGGGAATCAAATGGAATGCTAGAAAAAACCTATTTAACATAAAAGAAACCAATCATGGAAGAATTGAGGAATAAAAAAGGCATGAGACATATAGAAAACAAATAGCAAAATCACAGAAGTAAATTGTTGATTTTCACCATTTACATTAAATGTGAATGTAGTGAAGTCTCCAGTAAAGAGGCAGAGATTGGAAGAATGAATTAAAAAGTGATCAAACTGTATGCTATCTACAAGAGACTCACTTCAGATCCAAAGACACAAGTAGATTGCCCTTAAAGGATGAAAAGACATATCAATCTTAAATATTTATGGTCAATTTATTTTTGACAATGTTTCTGGGATAATTTATTGGGAAAAATTAGAGTCTTTGCAATAAATGGTGCTGAGATAACTGAACATCCACTTGGAAAAATAAAAAGTTTAATCCCTACCTTACACCATAAATAAAAATTCTCTACAAATTTATCAAATTTGCTTGAGCCCAGGAGATAAAGGCTGCAGTGAGCCATGATTGTGTCAATGCATTCCAGTCTGGGTAACAGAATGAGAATTTGTCTCAAAGGAAAAAAAAAAAGAGTAATTCTAGGGGTAAAATCACAAACGTTTAGGATGATGGATTGGATATAATTGTGTAGGAAGCAAAATGTCCACAGAGTATAAGCTCTATGAAGGAAACACTTTGATGTATGTTGTTCACTACTATAACCCTTTACACAGAACAATTCATAGTTGACAGAAAGTACTCAATAAATATTTTTAAAATAAATGCATAAATGGCTTATATATTTCTTCAGTGCTCAACTGCATAGATAGTAATGCAATTCCAAAAATTTCCAGCTGAATTTATAAGAAAAGATACATATCGAATACCAAAAACCTTTGAATTGGCATGTACCATGTATAGTGTATGTAGGGCAGTGTCTTTCTACTGAGAACAGTGAATAGCACTGGCTTCAAGTATGGGGTTGAACATGGTTTTCTTTGACATACTGAATTTTAGATGCCTCTGAGATATCCGAAAAGAAATCTTCAGTATACAGTTGGAAATATTGGTTTCAAACAAATGAATGTCCAAGGCTGGCTATTCAAATTTGATAATCAATATTGTGCATGCTTAAGTCCAAAAGATATGTACATATAAAGAAGTAAACAATACTCAGGACTGGACCAAGATAAATTCTAAACATTTGGCTTCCAGAAGAACAGAATGAGATGGTGAAGGAAAAAATTAGAAGTGATCAGAGAAGTGGAAGATTAACAAATTATAACATCACAAAGGACAAGAGACAAACATTTCCAAAGATTTGAGAGTTGGTCAAGTGTTATGTTGCTAAGAGATTAAGCAAAAAGAATTTTTAAAATATACTATTAGATTTAGTAGTGTATAGGTTATTAACGTTTGTAGAACTGTATAGATAGGATGATGAGGAAAGAAGCTAGCCCTAAGTAGATTATAGAACAAGCATGAGGAAAAAAACTAGAGAATACAATAGACAGCTTTCTTAAGAAGATTTGTTGCATTAAAGTTAGTGCTTATTACATGATAATTGCAACATATGAGAAAATGTCTGAAATAATCAGTGGATTTATTTCAGATGCATAGTCTCTGCCCTGATGCAGCTTACATATAAATGTGGATGTTTATGTGTATACGAATGTGCAATCTTAAATTGCAGGGCAATACTTCTATTTTCTAAAATGTATGAAGTGATGGAATATTAATTACTAATAATAATAACTTAATAGTTATTGCTATTCCATCACTTCATACATTTTAGAAAATAAAATAAATATAATTTATTTAAAATTTTACTTACGTTTTATCATTTTAAAAGCATACACATTTATATTATAGTAAATCTTTGGGACAAGGAAGATAAATTGATGAAAGGAAGATAATAGACAAGAATGGCATTGTCGAAGAGTCCAGGGAGAACAAAAGGAAATGTAGTTTGTAGATGGGAGACCTGTGGTCAAAGGGTTACAACTTTGAAGGTAAACTTAACCATGTACTTGTTAATTCTTTTCACTGACATCCAGGTGTTTAGAATTAATCCTTGGACATCAAAATAACTTTTCTTACATATATTTTTTCCATTTTTATTTTGCTTTATTTTTAGATGTTTAAAAAATTTTAACAGCTTTTGGGGTACAAGTGGTTTTTGGTTACATGGACAAATTATATAGTGGTGAGATCTGAGATTTCAGTGCACCCTTCACCAGAGTACTATATACCGTACCCAATATGTCATTTTTTTAATCCATTATCCACTTCCCATCCTCCCCACTCTAAGTCTCCAAGGTCTACTATACCACTCTGTATGCTTGTGCATACGCATAGCTTAGCTCCCTCTTATAAGTGAGAATATACAGTATTTGGTTTTCCATTCCTGAGTTACTTCACATAGAACATTGGTCTCCAGCTCTATCCAAGTTGCAGGAAAGCATGTTATCTCAGTTTTTGTTGGCTGAGCAGTATTCCATGCTGTGTGTGTATATATATATAATATTTTCTTTATACACTCTTTGGTCAATGGGCACTTATGCTGGGTCCATATCTTTGCAATTGTCAATTGGACTGTAATAAACAATATGCATGCAGATGTCTTTTTCATATAGTGATATCTTTTCCTTTGGGTTAGATACGCAGTAGTGAGATTGCCGGATTGAATGGTAGACCTATTTTTAGTTCTTTAAGAAATCTCTATGCTGTTTTCATTGTGGTTTCAATTTGCATTTCCCTAACGAAGTGGTGTTGGACTTTTTTTCATGTTTCTTGGTCATTTGTATAACTTCTTTTGAAAAATGTTTCTTTATGTCATTTTCCCACTCTTTAATGGTTATTATTTTTTTCTTGCTGACTTATTTCAGTTTCCTCTAGATTCTGAGTATTAGTCCATTGTTGGGTGCATAGTTTGCAAATACTTTCTTCCATTCTGTGGGTAGTCTGTTTACCCTAATAATTATTTCTTTTGCTTATATGAAGCTTTTTAGTTGAATTAAGTCTCACTTATTTATTTTTCTTTCTGTTGCACTTGGTTTTGGGGCCTTCATCACACATTCTCTGCTTAGGCCAATGTCCAGAAGAGTTTTTCCCAGGTTTTCTTGCTGGCCGATGCTGGGACTTTCTTTGAAGGAGGAAAGCAGCAATTATCCTAGATTTTAGTAAACATAGGCATTTGTTTTCTGAAAAATACTTTATTTCTCTTTCATTTATGAAACAGTTTTCCTGGATACAAAATTGTTGGCAGACAGTTATTCTGTTTAAGATAGGACCCCTATCCCTTCCGGCTAATAAGGTTTCTACTAAAGATAGGACCCAAATTCCTTCTGGCTTGTAAGTTTTCCGCTAAGGTTAGATAATATTTTTATATAGAATTCACATACTGTTTAAAACTCCAACAGCACTTTGCATGATAGTGCTCTACAGATCAAGGACGGTAAATTTGAGTTTCTAAACTCCAAAGTCTTCAGGGCCTTGCACTATAAAACACTAGGGTTGCTGGTACCAGAGACAGCATGTTCACCTAAAAGCATTCAAACTCAAAGCTTTTAAAAGTACTTTATTAGCTCAAGAAAACATGGCTGCCAGTTTTCAAACACTAGAGACGCCTGTCTTCTGAAGAAATATTAGTAGAATCTGAACCAAAGAATTGACCCTCTCTTTGTATTCCTTCAATATCCTAATACTACTACCCGCTCATTCCACCTTTCCCCACTGCTTTGCTCCTCATAGATAATGCACTATGTTCCTAAATGACTTTGCCCTCTCTTTTCTTCCCCAGGAAACTCTCAGTCCCTCAGTGCAATAATGTAAATTAACTATTAAAGATAAATGTGAGTTAATGAAATAAAAACCTAGGATATTGGTAATTATCTATAACCCATAATTTTCCCAGGAGGTTTTTCATTAAAATGCATAGAAGTTACATCAAAATGTAACTTCTATGACTCCTTATGGGGACTTTCCTTAAGGAATTAGCTCTATTGAGGGTGCATTAAGCATCTGTTACTTTGGCTTTGATAAGTTGATTCCTGCATGTAATGATAAAACTGGATGTCCTCATGGTTCTCATTTCATGAACAAAATTACACATAAAATACTCAATTGCCAAATAAACCATTATAATAGGTGGAACTTACACAAAAATGCCTCAGGACAAACTTTTGAATGCTGATTTGTTGGATAGTTTATCACAAAACTGAAGTGCTTTGGTTGTCAATACAGGAAGAACAAAATCACAGAACTGAAACAGAGTGAAGTGTCCTAGAGATACAGCAGTTCTCCCTGAGTCTTCCGAACAGCCCTCACTAACCTGGGGTATGTAATGAGTTCAAATAAGTCCAAACATGTCTGCTTTACATGGTAAGTTATTCATGGAAAAGTGAGCAAGTACAGAATGACATGAGACATTCAGACCATGGCTGCCATTGAAACAAATATCTGTCAGTCATTGGCAATGACTTTTAAAAACAAGCTGCATTTTACATGTCTCGGTGTATTAAAGATCACATCACAGCCAACATATTATCAAAGTTCAAAAACAAAGAAATGTACAGCACTCTTGCCAAGACCTTTTCTCAGATTTTATTATTGCTGACAATACAGCCAGTGTTGTGTGAAGCATGTTAGTTAGCCAATTCACACATACCGTGCTTTGTTCTCTGTCTAAACCTGCTCCTGCATGACTTCAGGACTAATGCTATTTATTTTTGTTGTTATTATTCAACACAATTTGGCAGAAATGCACAAATTCTGTAATCATTTAGTCAGTCTCTGAAATGCTTGTGAAATTCTTCCAGAATGGCAAGAAAAAATAACATTTCTGTGCAAAGATTAAAACACCTAAGTGACACATAGTTGACCTTGACAGTTTCTATTGTGAAGAAAGTTGTTGCGGATGAATCAGAGACATAAGGTCTTACCTAGACGCAGGTACATGAGTAAACAAAGGAGTATGAGATGCTGGAGGTCAGGAAATGCTCATGATAGAATTAATTAAATTCCCTCACAAATTATTGTTTGAGCAATCACTGTGTCTGATGTTCTGTGTTTGATTCTGAGTACACTTACAAAGATCTATGAACAAAAGACCTTTCCTGGGAGAATTACACTAGCAAGGGATGAGTCAAATTTAGACCTTGCGCAAAAGGAGGACAGATAGAGTGGAATCCAGTTCATTTAGGGTCTGGTTCAGACTCTGACTCTAATTTGTGATCTTGCACGAGCCTCTTTAATTGATACCTCCATTCCTCACCTTTAGTACCTTTAAAACCAAATTAGCCAGTAATCTTTAAATTAAGTTGAATGGTGAACTGAGGTTCCCTTATGTGAAAGAACCTGGCTCAGTTAGGTCCAAGATTCCATTACCAGTCTTCCGAGTGACCCAGTTTCATTTTAATCTGCCAGGGATGTCAAATATTTATGTAGAGTTTCCAGCTGTCTAATTATAAAACTTAGGTTATGGTAGCTTTTATTCAAGCATATAGCATTTGATGGATAAAACTGCTTTCCAAATAAATCTAGTTTTCAAAATTTCTTCAAATAGTGTGATAAATGATCTCTCTGCAGCAAGACCTTAAGGCCTCATAGCTAATTTTCCATCAAAAATGTCTTGTAATTATTCCATTTAAGGTTGCAGAAAAATTACTATATCGTGGCACTCAAGATCTGGAAAAAGTACTCAGTAAACTCTCCAGGTAATGATCCACACTATCTGACATCCATTTGGGTGCAACACCAAAGCTTCTACTCCATTTGCATGACTGGACCATCTAGTTCAGAGAGGCATGACATCAGCTGGAAACGTGATCTAGGAATACAGGTTAGGTGTGATTAGCAGCTGTGCTCTCAACTTCCCAGCAAAGCAGCTTGACAGACACACTGCAAATATACATTTCTAACATCTCTCACTGTAAATGAGGGCCAACAATCAAATGGTGTGCCAGAATCTAAGAGAAATTCTCAACTACTAAAATATAGAGGGTGCTAACATGCCTTCCTGCCAGAAACCAGGGGAATCATGCTGCCAGAATGTAGGCTGTCAACCCCATGGTTCAGAAATGTGAGAGAGGTACTGCGATTCTCACCTTGCTGTGGGTTGTAAATCTGGGCGAGGGAGGCATGGGAGGCCTCCAGAGTATCAAAATTCTTCCACTTGCACCAGTACTTTTCCTCCTATATTCATTCAAGTCTCTGGCTTAGAGAAAGCAACTGAAGGCAGAGGAAATGGATTCGTAATGAGGCACTGCATTTGGGAAGGTGTTGTCCCTAACAAAATATTACAAACACGAAGACAGAAAAATCTCTAACAGCAGTGCATTCTATCTCGGCCTTTACAGAAAGTTTCCCGACTCCAAGTGTACATTATTATTGACTGAGATTTGAGAAGAGTTCTCTACTGAATGAGATAATGAGGCAGGGAGAGTGAAGAAAAAGCAGGGCAGGAGCAAACTGGGAGATTTAGGACCCCAGTGACAGCAAAAGCAAACATCATCTGCTCCGTAATTTCGCCAAAACCCAATTCGCAAACATACATCACCTGATCTTTTGTTTATAGTCCTTCTAATGCCTTTTCCTGATTCACCTTCATTTAAAGATATAAAATAATGCAGCGTTGTTCTAGTCTCCAAAATGCAGCAATCTTTATTTCTCTTTTTTTTTTTGAGTTGGTGGTCTAGGCAAGAGTCCTCATGCAAATGATAGATGGGAGGAACACTCAGATCGCCATAGTTCCCCTTCAGTTTCAGGTGACAATCCAGAGAAAGTATGTCAGACCAACCAATGCAAACCCTACAGGGGAACAGTGCTATTTGTGTATCTGTTTTTCTCTTTAGTTGAAAGAAAGATCACTAACAATTCTTTTCCAACATGAGTGAGATTTTTTCTAATAATCAGGCCATGCTAAAAAAAAAATGATTTTGAGATAAATAAAATAGTGAAGCCATAAGGTTGGATTGTCAAACAGCATCACCAAGATAAAAGAAAAGGCCTGTTTACATAGAAAACAGACTGGGTATTTTTCAATGAGAAAAAGACAACAGCATTCAAGAGGCTTTTAATATGCCTCCAAAGGCAATGTACCAAAAAATGTATTTTTTTTAATCCTTTCATGTACTCTTCTCAACATCCAAGCCCTAGGCTCCCAAAGGTCGCGTGCAATCTGATTAAGTGGAAACAAACAAAGGGAAAAGGTCACCTAAGAGTTCACAGAAAGTTTCTATGCTAAACGGACCACTGAACAGGGAAGACTTGTTAAAAAGGCTGCCCGGTTTGGGTCCTTTTCTAGGTGCTTAATTTGAAATCTCAAAATCTATTAGCCCCATTAAAATCACCACGTGTTCCAGGATCTTTGTAGCAGGACTCGCTGATGCAAAACGAGCACAAGAGTCCAGGAATCAACCCTTTCAATGGGGTGGTAATGAGGCTGCTTTGGGTGTTGGTGCCTCACATTCAGAAATCTTGACGGGGAGTTAGGTGAGTTCACAGCCAGCCGAAATACTCTTAGCAATCATGTGAAGACATCACAGAAGTGAAAGATGAAAAGATGATAGTGATTTTCAAACTTTATTTTAAAAAATAAAATATACAGAACAGCATTTATTCACCATTCATTCCAACAAATGTTCACTGAGCATCTACTCTGCACAAAGAACAGGGTGGTACATCAGTAAGGTTCCTGTCTTCTGGAAATTTGTATCCAAACAAGCGAGTTATTGTGAAATAAAGAGAAGTGGGACATCTCCTTACCAGCTCTGATTCCAAGACAGACTTTAAAATATATTTGAGCAACCCCTGGGTTTCATGTCCCACTTCAAAAAATATGTCTAGAGCATAAATGCTACTAGACCACTGCTAAAATAAAATTTTTAAAAAGTGACTACTAATGGTAAGAGAGTACTATCATGAGCACAGAAAAAGGAGAACATGTTCTTAATAGTTGTAATTATGTACATGTACTTCTTCTACAGATAGAAACTTGGAGGTTAATTGAAGACCCAGCAACAATAATGAACTGAGAGAAGCCAGTGACGTAGCAAATGGTGCAGGGCATTTTTGATGTTTTACCACATGCATGGTATTTCCTTTACAATTCACTCTGGCTTAAGCTTAAAAGCCTACTGTGTTTTTAAAATGTTCAAGACAGTCAGTGAAGGTGTTGGACTGAATTCCAACTCTTACATACCAGTAACTTTTGTGATCTGTATTCCTGGTTTCCATGATCCAAGTAGGCAAGACAGATTTTTATTTGCGTTCATCTGGACAATGTGTGTGCTTTAAAATTTCCATACCTCAAGCACTGCTTGTGAACTGTGAAGTGTCTGGAAGCTCAAACAGTACCTGTATCTACAGAAGATCTGTGCTTCTAGCTGGAAATGAAGAAACGCTTCCAATAAAGATCAGAGGGTAAATGGGGTGATTTTGAAACTTAACAGGTCTTCTTATTGCAAACTCCTTGGGAAAGGAAGGAGCCGAGAAAGTGGAGAAATGGGGGAAGGGCAAAATTAGGAGAGAGAAGGAGGTAGAAAGTAAACCTCTTCGAATTCTGCAAGATCAGAATATACAAAGTGAACCTAGTCACCACAGGCGTTGCTCAAATTCCATTCTGAGACTTAGTCACTAATATTCAGCATTTTTTGTGATTATTTTATAGACATGATGTCATTGTTTCAGTGTTTTACTAATCACCAATGACACAATTGCCAGAGAGCACAGTTATAATGTCATGATGTTATGAGTGGAAAATGTTGAAGTGTGGTGGACGGGGAGGGGAGAGGTTCAGATGACGGTCACAGTATGTGGCGTGGACTGTCCTGGTGAACCAAATCTAGACTTTTGGGAGGTTCTATGTCCTAGAACCATATTTAAGAACTCACTGTTCTATTGCCTTAAAAATACTCATAAAATTTAAAGATTCTGAAATGGGAATCTTGGGGAACATGAACAAAACCCCAGACATTCCAACAAAAACAACCTTCTTCTTTTTGACAAGTCCAGGTTTAGACATTCCTGGAGTTTATTACCGCAAAGCAGACCAAGCTGGCAAATGCACCAACAGGCCCCTCTGTCCTTCTATGCAGTGTCCTCTCACAGCTGCTCCCACAAACACACTTCCCCAGGCATGATGAATGTGCCCTCTGCCAGGGCAAGACCCAGCCAGATGCAGACGTTTCTCCATGAAGAGGTGACATGCATTATGCATTTGTGATCTGGGCTCAAAGTGCAGCTGCCAGTGTGGCATGATGCATGGAGTCAGACTCCATGAGTATTCTTGGCTGGGCCATCAGGAAGGGGACCAAGGGACCAGGGGTATATAAACCTTAAGCCCTTAGTGTGGATTTTTGCTTAATCTTTACTCTTTTCTCCTCCTTTGCTCCACACCCCAGTTCTGTTTTCAACTTATCGTCCTCACCTTATTTCATCTTCTGCCTTAGCTGAGCTAATTATGAGCTTGATCTAGGACAGATGTTTACTCCTCTCTGGGAGAAACAATTCAGACTCACTTCTCTGCGAATTTCCAAATGGGACTTATTTAAATTAATTTAAATTTGGAACAGTAGGGAAACTAACAACAAATCATAGACCCTAAAGAAAAATAAATACCTTGGGCCGGGCGCGGTGGCTCACGCCTGTAATCCCAGCACTTTGGGAGGCCGAGGCAGGCGGATCACAAGGTCAGGAGATTGAGAGGCTAACACGGTGAAACCCCGTCTCTACTGAAAATACAAAAAATGAGCTGGCCGTGGTGGCGGCGCCTGTAGTCCCAGCTACTCGGGAGGCTGAGGCAGGAGAATGGCGTGAAGCACATGGTTTAAAGAGTTTTTTCCACTCTGCACTCCAGCCTGGGTGACAGAGTGAGAAAAAAAAAAAAAAAAAAAAAAAAAAAAAAGAGAAGAAAAAAAAGGATACCGTGAACTGTTACATGAAAAGAACCACATAGAGCCATCTACCAGTCTTCTGTTTCTTCCAGTTTTTCTCAATCCTAGCACTGGAGATCGTGAGGATATTTAATTATACCGCACATCCTGTGAGTTCTTCCGCAGTAAGGGACAGAGTAAATGAGAGTACTGTGGACTGAAGGGGTACGTGACTGAGAAATAAGCTGTTCCAATAAACTGAGTATTGTCTTTACTGGAGAAATGTAAGTAGTAATTACTCAAAGATATTCTCTGAAATAAGATGAACTACTTATAGAGAGAGATTTATGCCTCGGGAAACTCCTCCTTTCAGATGTGTATAATTGGGATAGCAGGTACATGGTGTTATATTTGGTGTGATGTGTACTTGGAAATAAAAGTATTTAAAACCCTCTCAGCCTGGTAATCATACCACCAACCAAACCTGTGAAGAATTATACAAATACAGTGAAAAGTCTCTGATAACTAACTAAGCAGAATATATAGTAATAATACAATTCACTCCTTAAACTTCACACAGCTAACAAGAAAAAGGCTTCAGGTACATCACAGAAATCTTAGACACAGACACTTCTTTTAAAAGAAAGAAGACAAGTAACAAATTTCCCTTTATTGGCATTTCCCAATCTCCCTTTTATACTCAATAAAGGTGTCCAAAAACAACAAACCAATAAAAACGGCTTATCCAAGACACACGAGTTCCTATCCAATCTAGACCTTGAGATAGCTCCAGGAGGGAGAAATTAAGACGTATTTTTAAACAAATATGATTTTTAAACGTCAAGATGCGATTCTGAAAATTATTTGAGCCATTGGAAAATCATAGTTAAGGGGATAGTGTATAATATATAACAGTCGCTTTTGATAAAAATATCAACCTCACATTTCAAAATAATCTCTTAAGGAAAAATAATTTGAATTAATAGGCTACTTCAGAATAAAAATTATTTTATCATTTAAAAGCACAGAAGTAGAATGGGCATAGAACCTGTTCAATAGTAACAGATGAATGCAAATGTAACCATGGCTAAAGTGTTAGCTAGCGACTTGGATGGCACCACTATTCTCCCAGGATCCAAAGTGGTTTTGGGAGAAATGCTTTTTCTTTTCTTTTTCTCTAGCAGCTTCTAGCAGATGAGTTTAATTTCTGTATAGAGAGACTGTCCTAGCTTTTATCTACCGTATTCCTGTTTCTACAGGGGTTTATCATACTCCTTAACAGAGACACGGTAGGGTAAGACAAGCGAGGCATTTGCTGCTAGCACAGAATTTAAGAGGTGTCAGTAAATTCGGTAATCAAAACGCATAGTATTTAATGCAACATTTACAAGAATCAAATGCAAAAAAAAAAGTTTATGATGAAGAAAACGCTCCACTTTTAAATAAAGATTGCATCTGCCCCTGTACTGACAGACTCAGCCTCACAGTTCTCTGCTCACTCAGGCCCTGCTTGTTAGGAATATGGTTGCCTGCTGTCAGTTGGCCAGGTCATCACTAATACTATCATCAGGTTTTTGCATCCTGTAAGAATGTCTGTGATATGTGGAATTAGAAGGAAGACGTGAAGGAGGAAAGGAAGGAAAGATGGAAGAGATTAAAAGACATTAAAAATGTGTTTTAGGCAGGGCGCAGTGGCTCACGCCTGTCATCCCAGCACTTCGGGAGGCTGAGGCTGGCGGATCACAAGGTCAGGAGAATCAAGACCATCCTGGCTAACACGGTGAAACCCCATCTCTACTAAAAATACAAAAAAATTAGCCGGGCGTGGTGGCGGCACCTATGGTCCCAGCTACTCGCTGAGGCAGGAGAATGGCGGGAACCTGGGAAGTGGAGTTTGCAGTGAGCTGAGATCATACCACTGCACTCCAGCCTGGGCGACAGAGCGAGACTCGGTCTCAAAAAAAAAATGTGTTTTAAAAGAAAGAAAACAATTAACAAATTTCCCTTTATTGGCATTTCCCAGTCTCCCTTTTATATTCAATAAAGACGTCCAAAAAACAACAAACCAATAAAAATGCTTTATCCAAGACATATGAGTTCCCGTCCAATCTAGACCCCGAGACAGCGCCAGGAGGGAAGCATACCAAACGAGAATGAAAACTGAGGACAAAGTGGCTCTTTTGAAACTTAATGCCCTTCTCGGTGAGTTTCATGTATTAAATAGCCTCGTTCTAATGGAACTTGAGCATCATCTACACTGCTCTGAGAGCAACGAACTTGGAAATCAATTTCTTTCGTAATAATTTCCATTTCAAAATCAGGATACCCAGAAAATGTGAATGCAAACAGCTCAGCATATTCACAAGTAGCTGTGGAAAATTTCTCATCTGGTAATAATGCTATGAACTTCAGAGGCCTTCAACTGGCCAATCGTTAACTTTCAAACATTACAATTTCACAAATGTTTACAACTCAGACCCATGAAGTTATAAGCAGGGCAAATTGTTTGATTAATGATAGGTTACTGAGGGAAGGTCCAAGTGATGTCAACCAAAAACAAAAGTCATCTCAGCATTTGAAAACACACATTGGCTGGCTGGCTTTTATCAGATCCTCAAAAACCATCTGCTCTTTTCCTGTGCCTCCCAGGCCTACGTTATATCCCTAGCTTTGTGTGCAGCCTGTGGAATGAGTTCTCCAAAGCTGGTTCAGATGAAGGATCATTTTTCAAATACCATGTGCATTTGAAACATGTGTAGCAAATACCAGCTCCATAAGCAGAGATCAGCAAGAGATGGCATTCTGCACTTCGGACACAGATCAAGGGATTGAAGAAGAGCAGAGCCTTATACATAAGCTTCTCTTCTAAGAATCCCATTAGGCTCAGATGGTACAGGTAATTGGAAGACGTCTTTGCTGGTTAGTCCAAGGTGCCCGTTAACAGGTGAAAGCTAATGCCACCTGTGGCTATATTTTTTGCTCTGGTGCATAGCTCTGGATGATTGATTTTATGAAAATGCATACGTTGGTAGGCAGGAAAAATGCGATGATTATTCTGAAAGCTCACCATCCTCCCCAGATTGTCTCTCTTAGGGGTTTGCATGTCATCGGTGAGAACCTCAGATACAGTGGAAAATTTTGAAATTACAGTCTTAAAACTCTAAGTACAGTATTTACTAGATGTCTGACCACGGACAAATTGTTTCAACTCCCCGAACCTTTTCTCCCTCTTAAAAACAAACAAACAAACAAAAAATAAAAACTCTTGCAATATTTTGCCTAAGCACAACTGAGATGATAATGCAAAATTGCATAGTTCAGTTCTGTCTTTGCTGTGAGGTGTTCTTATCTATTTCAATAAGTTAAAGTTCTGGAAAGAGGCTGGGCCTTTAGTTGTTTCATCCTCATAGTAAAAATAGAATTATTACTATAGAAATGGCAGTGCTGATATTTATAAAAAGCGACTACCAATTAACAAAGAATGTCCACTATGCATATTGAAAATATTTTATCTCATTTTGTAAACAAGAAATGTTAAAAAAGAAATTCATGAAGAAATCTATTTTTTCACTCGTAAAATTAGAGTTCTATTTCTAACATGTTATCTAATGCTGATGGGTGTATGTGAAATAGAAATCTTATGTATGCGTTGCTGAGGCAATATATGTCCCAAACTTCTGAAAAGAGTCTGGAAATAGTTATGTAAGCAACTTAAAATTTTCTCACCCTTTCTCCCTGTTCAATAAGGCAATCATCTGCAATAAAAATCTGAATTTATGCCTGTAATCCCAGCACTTCGGGAGGCCGAGGCAGGCGGATCACGAGGTCAGGAGATCGAGACGATCCTGGCTAACATGGTGAAACCCCGTCTCTACTAACAATACAAAAAATTAGCTGGGCATGGTGGCAGGCACCTGTAGTCCCAGCTACTTGGGAGGCTGAGGCAGGAGAATGGCGTGAACCCTGGAGGTGGAGGTTGCAGTAAGCTGAGATCGTGCCACTGCACTCCAGCCTGGGCAACACAGCGAGACTCTGTCTCAAAAAAAAAAAATTTACAACATATATTCAGATTAAAAATAATCTAAAATATAAAACAGCTTTATGTGAAAAAAGGGAAGACATAAACCTATTCTATGTTCAGTGTTGACAAACTAATTAAGTAAATTGTTTTCTCCTCTTATTGGGAATATTTGGCATTAATTATAAACTGAAAATTTATGAACCAATTTATCTGACTTCAGTACCTAAAATTCAATATCTGCAATGATTTTACATATGTAAAACAAATATATAAAGAAATACACCAAAATAGTTGTTCTCTTTGGGTGGCAAATATGTGAAAGGCATTTCTGTTTTCCATGATTATAAAAGTTACAATCAAGAAAAACTTATAATTTTAAAAGAATGGTAAGAAAACATAGAAATCCAAAGATACAACAATTATATCCAAATAGAATAGAAGCAAAATACTTTTATATATGACTAGTAAAAAATAGAAAAATAAAAATACTATTCTTATTTTGCATTTCTTCCTGAAATGTGGATAAATTAAGGTATAGGACAGTATATGATGATGGATGACAACCAATTTCACACTAGTCTTTCGATTCATGTTAAGATTATGAAAATACAATTTTAGTACTCTCAAAAAGCACAATTTCAACAAGTTTAGTTTAAAAATCTGTCTTTTATTCACAATTCATGAATTGAGCAGCATTCCAGCCGTGGATCCACAGGCACTCTGATGAGCTGAGCAACGGGGACGGGCTCTGTAAGCTGCAAAGTACTGAAGAAACAGAAAGAGGCAACCGAAGCGGATTGGCTGTTTCCAAGTGACATTCCTTACAGAGATACAACAAAGGGACTTCCGTATCATGCCAGCTCAGGAAGACGAGGCCCTTCTCATCAGTTGCTGTGAATCTACTGTTTTGGGAAAAACAGGCCTGTTTCCAAGTTCAGTTTGCTGATGTGACACCTGGCATGAATGACTTCATTCTGGTTTGGTCTGGTCTGCTGGGGCTGAGTCCAGAAGCTCAGGCCAAGCAATGGCCTCCCACAAATTCAATGTAACCATCCACCAACTCATGCTGAGGAAAGCAAAATCCTGATGGGGCCCTTCCGATCTGTCCCCACATAAGCTCCAACTGATGTGCCTAATATACATTTCATTTGGGATTGATGCTGTTTCTATCATTGGTACAGAAAACTACTTAGGAGGTAAGAACCATGTCATCTCCTTTGGATTTGAATTCCACAGGCTCTCAACCATTCAACAGATGTGTATTCTGTCTTCCACGGGTAACGAGAAGGTGAGAACCAGAGGTGTAATCACAAGGAATGGGAAGACTCAGAAATATCTGTATAATCTCGACTTTCAAGGAGACCACAGTCTACTGCCTGAGATCTCTGGCCTCTGTTCTCTTGGTCTCTACTTCTTACTCTTTATCAGAAACTCCTTTAAGTCTTCTCCTGGGCATCTTGCTATAATCATGTTTTTCCATAGCAAGAAAGGTTTCAAAACGTGGGTACATTATTCTTCCATACTTACTTTGTAATAAGTCCTTGGTATGTGGTATTTTTAAAGACACATATTATCATAAGTTTAGGTTATCAATATAAAATTAGTTTAAATATCTGGAATAAATTTTCTCCCCTCAAAATTTACATACAGATACTTATTTTTAGTATCTGATAAATCTACACCATAGTCTTAATCTAATTGTATAGGAGTTTTTCTGCTTGAAGACACACCAGGTGCTGGGTTACAAATCCTGAGGGCAAGAGCCAGGGTTTAAACTTTTCCCATGTGCCCACCCTCCCCTTGGTCTCAGCAAGTTAGAGACAGTCACCAATCAGCCATCCAACCTCTCCTGGGTACCATCTAGGTGACGCTCTAGGTGCCGAGGGAAACAGTGAGAAACAAGAGAATGTTTGTGCTTTGTGGAGCTTGTACTTTTATAAAAGGAGATTTATTTTTAAATATAGGCAGGAAACATAGTAGTAGATATTTCTTAGGGCTATGCTGAGAGGTAAAGTACATTGGTGTGAGAAAGGCACTGTGTGGCTGACTGCACTAGATTAGAAAGAATTATTGGAGGAGGCGATATTTACAGTGGAATCAAAATGAAAGGAAGGGGCCACCAATATGTTGATCATCATGAAAAGATTATCGGGCAGAGGGGAGAGTTAATGCAGAGTTCTTAGGATGAGGAAGAGCTTGGAGTATTTGATAAAGATAAATAAAGCCATTATGCTTACAGCTTAGTGGGGAAAGAGAAAAGTGGTATGAGACGAGGTCAGAGGGATAAGTAAGACACAGCTCATTCAGAGCCACCTAAATGTCTTTCTCCAACATGAACTTGCTCTTGGACTTGGAGACATCGTTCTGCTTTATGAGACTCAATTTTCCCATCTTGAAACTAGTAATACATATCTCACATAATTTTGCAGCTTCAATGATACAAAACATGAGTCTCACACGGTCTCTCACACTTACCAGAAGTTAGATAATTTAACCTGAATATACATTTTTCTTTGCATTACAGTAAGAAATAGGATGAACATAATATAAGAAGAAAAATGGAAAACATGCATTCAAAGAGGAACTACATAACTTTGAAATATGTGACATAATGATAAAAGCAGAGCAAGGGGCAGACCTATTGAGCTTGGAACACTAGGAAATGGGGTGAGGAAATTTTCTTTCTCCACTTAAGTAAGAGCTGCAAGTGGCAATAAACCAAAGCTCATTTGTGTGCACAATCAAGTATTTTTTTTCAAATTGTACGTCAGCAGAATGATCCAGAAAGTTGCAATCCTTTGTGATTTTAAACTATATTATTATGTAAATATATTCATCTCTGACAACTATTTTTATGAACAAATAACCTCTTTCATGAATAAAGAGTATAAATATAAATTACTACCTTCCAAATTTCAATTCTCTTTTGCA
>NW_012100965.1:310451-313422 GCF_000951045.1 Mandrillus leucophaeus
TGTCTTCCACGGGTAACGAGAAGGTGAGAACCAGAGGTGTAATCACAAGGAATGGGAAGACTCAGAAATATCTGTATAATCTCGACTTTCAAGGAGACCACAGTCTACTGCCTGAGATCTCTGGCCTCTGTTCTCTTGGTCTCTACTTCTTACTCTTTATCAGAAACTCCTTTAAGTCTTCTCCTGGGCATCTTGCTATAATCATGTTTTTCCATAGCAAGAAAGGTTTCAAAACGTGGGTACATTATTCTTCCATACTTACTTTGTAATAAGTCCTTGGTATGTGGTATTTTTAAAGACACATATTATCATAAGTTTAGGTTATCAATATAAAATTAGTTTAAATATCTGGAATAAATTTTCTCCCCTCAAAATTTACATACAGATACTTATTTTTAGTATCTGATAAATCTACACCATAGTCTTAATCTAATCGTATAGGAGTTTTTCTGCTTGAAGACACACCAGGTGCTGGGTTACAAATCCTGAGGGCAAGAGCCAGGGTTTAAACTTTTCCCATGTGCCCACCCTCCCCTTGGTCTCAGCAAGTTAGAGACAGTCACCAATCAGCCATCCAACCTCTCCTGGGTACCATCTAGGTGACGCTCTAGGTGCCGAGGGAAACAGTGAGAAACAAGAGAATGTTTGTGCTTTGTGGAGCTTGTACTTTTATAAAAGGAGATTTATTTTTAAATATAGGCAGGAAACATAGTAGTAGATATTTCTTAGGGCTATGCTGAGAGGTAAAGTACATTGGTGTGAGAAAGGCACTGTGTGGCTGACTGCACTAGATTAGAAAGAATTATTGGAGGAGGCGATATTTACAGTGGAATCAAAATGAAAGGAAGGGGCCACCAATATGTTGATCATCATGAAAAGATTATCGGGCAGAGGGGAGAGTTAATGCAGAGTTCTTAGGATGAGGAAGAGCTTGGAGTATTTGATAAAGATAAATAAAGCCATTATGCTTACAGCTTAGTGGGGAAAGAGAAAAGTGGTATGAGACGAGGTCAGAGGGATAAGTAAGACACAGCTCATTCAGAGCCACCTAAATGTCTTTCTCCAACATGAACTTGCTCTTGGACTTGGAGACATCGTTCTGCTTTATGAGACTCAATTTTCCCATCTTGAAACTAGTAATACATATCTCACATAATTTTGCAGCTTCAATGATACAAAACATGAGTCTCACACGGTCTCTCACACTTACCAGAAGTTAGATAATTTAACCTGAATATACATTTTTCTTTGCATTACAGTAAGAAATAGGATGAACATAATATAAGAAGAAAAATGGAAAACATGCATTCAAAGAGGAACTACATAACTTTGAAATATGTGACATAATGATAAAAGCAGAGCAAGGGGCAGACCTATTGAGCTTGGAACACTAGGAAATGGGGTGAGGAAATTTTCTTTCTCCACTTAAGTAAGAGCTGCAAGTGGCAATAAACCAAAGCTCATTTGTGTGCACAATCAAGTATTTTTTTTCAAATTGTACGTCAGCAGAATGATCCAGAAAGTTGCAATCCTTTGTGATTTTAAACTATATTATTATGTAAATATATTCATCTCTGACAACTATTTTTATGAACAAATAACCTCTTTCATGAATAAAGAGTATAAATATAAATTACTACCTTCCAAATTTCAATTCTCTTTTGCAGGGGGCAGCGAATATTCTTAAAGCATGTAGCAGTGACTAGTCGGGCTTCAGCCTGTATTTTTCTTGCTTCTCAGGAGTTCGTGTGTTAGTGAAGAAAAACAAGTACTCAGCAAACCAGATGGCCACTGAGCGTCCAGGCCTGGCCCAGCCCAGTGAGCCCCTCAAAGCTGTGCAGCCCAGGCTGCCACAGAGACCTTAACACTCCGTTGCCATCACGCATCTTTATGGAGCCTTTTGATCTGGGCATAAAAGGTCTTTACTCCTCTGGAACTGCATTCCTAGGAGTAGACGTGTAGTATTTTAACACTGAGGTCTACAGCAACTTCGACATTAAGAAGACACAGAAGGGCAGCCTCTCCAGCTCTCCCACAGGCTTAGTAATGGCCTTCACTGTGTGAAATAACTGCCAGGAAAATTCTAGAAAGGACGAAGAGACTCGACTATCCAGATAGTAAACTATATTGTAAAGCTAGAGAAGTTAAAACATCTTCATCCTCAGTGAGTATTTCTCGTCTCTAGACCTTTCTCATTTGCAAAATGAAGAGTCAGGTTATGCCTTCCCTGAAAATCCTTCCACCTCTGGATCCTTCATTGATATGAAATGAGGCAGAGATACACGGAAAGGTTCTGCCATGTGTAGCCTGTGAAGTTCATTTCTATGCTTGTTTAGAACTTAAGGGGAACAAAAGAGCATCCACAACATGTATATAAAACTTTTTAAGAAGGTTGTGCTACAAACACAACTACTGTTGTTATCATCAAAATGGAAAATACTCTTAAGTAATTTCTAAAAATATTTCAATGTGTTTCTTCTGATTTCAGAAGATTTTTTAAATGTCTCACAGTACACCATTTTAGTTATCTTACAATGAATAGGTCCTATATAAATGATGTGTAATATTATGGCAATAGGAAACTCTTATTTATTTTGATGGCTGTTGACTTAACATTTAATACATTTATAATGCAGTATGTATCACGCCAAAGACCTTTTTAAGCTATCCTGATATTAGAAATATCAGCGAGATGCTTTCTCTAATTATAAAAAGCAATTTTTAAAACCTCATAGTTTCATAGCTTATAAGTATTCATATTTTACACATTTGAAGTGAATATATTATATATATGAGAAATACAAGAAAAACATCAAAATATTTCTTATTTTTCATACAGTTAGACAGGGAGAGAAAGATACGTATTTTCATCCAACTGAAGTTACCAGAATTGGAAGTTTGGCCGATATCATTTCAGACGTTTTCTGTTCTGTATGCGCATTCGCATGCACTCACAATTCATTTTATAAAC
>NW_012100965.1:314052-358224 GCF_000951045.1 Mandrillus leucophaeus
TTTGAGATGGAGTTTCACTCTTGTTGCCCAGGCTGGGGTGCAATGGCATCATCTTGGCTCATGGCTCACTGCAACTTCCACCTCCTGGTTCAAGCCGTTCTCCTGCCTCAGCCTCTTAAGAAGCTGGGATTACAGGCATGCACTACCACGCCTGGCTAATTTTGTATTTTTACTAGAGATGTGGTTTCTCCATGTTGGTCAGGCTGGTGTCAAACTCCTAACCTCAGGTGATCCGCCCACCTCAGCCTCCCAAAGTGCTGGGATTACAGGTATGAGCCACCACGCCCGGCCAGTGACTCTTAAGTTTTAATGTTATTAATGGTATTTCTTCCCAACAATAAGTTTTTGCATTTGATGTAGATAATTCTTTCTTTTTCTTGAAGTCTTCTTATTATTAAGCCTTTCTTCACAAAGTTTTCCATAGCCCAGAACCGTAAACACATTCTCCTATATTTTCTTCTGTCATATTTTGAAAATCAAGTGAATCCAGTTCCCTCTGTAGTACTCCTAAAACCTGGAATCCTCATCTCTGGATTCTGTTTGAACAACAGTACCTCTGCACATAACCTCAATATCCCCCAACGGACACTGCCAAAATAAGGGAAATGGAGACGCCTTCCAGTCAGCTCCTCCACTTGGTGGAGCCCATGTATGTCTTTGGGAATCTGCTCCAGGATTGTAGGCCCCACTCCCAGGGTGGCATCTAACCAACCCCCATTTGGCCTGGGTGCAGAGCAAAGGAATTGGCTGGGAAACCTGGCAGTGAGGATTGATAAACGCTGGCATACATTACCAAGGTCAAGGATGGAATCTTTTTCCATAGTGGATCCAGAGATTGTGATCGCTCTGTCATCAATTACCGTCTCCCTCACCCTGCCTAACGACACATAAGAGAGAAGACGTCAGAGCCAAATTATACAGTGAAGGTGGAATAACTGAGCTCATGTAGATGGGGCATGAGTATCTTTATCCAAAAGAGTTTACAAAGAGAAAGAGTAGTTCCATTCTCAAAATGTATTTGCAATTGCACCTACTTTCAGTAATAACAGAAGCACAATGGTGACTGTAACTAGAAAGGAGTTGAAACGTACAACATTGTTTTCTGGTGGGTTTTCGCTCTACTAGGTCATAAATGCCATTAAATTATGTGAATAATGTGCTTTAGGATTTTTTTCCTCTATTATGTATTTGCCCCCCTGGGTAGCTGCTCAGCACCACACACTATTGTTAGTAGGCTGGTCAAGTTTCAGAGTCTCCATTCCGTTTTGAGACGAATGTAACGTTCCACTAGATCTGCCGCAGCTGTCAAAGGAGATGCCCTAGTCGCTATTCTGGGGCCGTCTTTGGTGTTTCTCTTCGATCCTTATGATCCGGAAAACCTCTAAATAAGTTCTATAAATGTCCCTTTCAGCTGCTTTCACCAAAAGTGACTTGGATTATAAGGTCTAAAGGTCACAAATTTTTATTTGGAGCTAACTCACGCTACAACTCATATGACTTCAGCATCATGTATCACCTATTTAAAAAGCAAAGGAGAGAGCTCAACAGTCTATCTTCTGAATATTACAACGTATCATAATGTGCAGAAGGTAAAAGGTTGAGGTTTCTTCCTATTTCTTCCTTTCTTCCTTATATATGAATTTATAGATGAATATAGACACACATACACACCTGTGTGGGTTTATATGCAGGTATATAGAGCTATGTATATATGGACATATGTGTGTGTACATCTACTCTTTTTGTGCATTAATCTCTCCCAATCTTATAGATTCATATTCATTTCTGTTGAGTAGGTATTTAGAGCAGGTTGAAAAAAAGACGAATAACCTCCTTGCGCCTCTTACTTTTTGTTCCCCTTAGAACATTATTGTTTTTAATCTACTAATTTGGAAGAAACACAGAGTTGTTAAGATGTTTTACTTTAGTTGATGATAAAAACAACAACAACAAATAATGTCACTGAGTGCCTAATATATGCCAGGTGTTATACTAATTATTAGCCCATTTGTTTTCATTTAATGATAACTCTACTATTTTCTAGCTACCATTACCCTATTTTCCGATGAGGAAAGTAAGGTATAGAAAGCTAGTTACGTAACCAAGAGTGCACAGTTGTAAGTGGAGGAGCTGTCTGACTCCAGAGCCCAGGCCTACAACCTCTCTGAAAGCCATCCTTCATGCTAGAGACACCAGAGGTCTACATAATGTGGATGGTCCGTGTCCACCACAGGGCTTTGTGACCAGCAGGGAACCTAAGAGTTCAAGAAAGAGCAAGACAAGCAGGAGTCCTATGACACAGAGGTCCTAGACACAGCTACCAATGCAGAGCAACTAACTAATGAGGTTCTCAGTAAGAGAAAACAGGGGTACGTTTGGGACGATAGAGAAAGCACAAAGCCAGGAAATGCGGCAATTAGCTATAGGCAAAAAGCTAAAGGAAAGATGGTTGATCACGGAACCTCTCTGGGAAGAACCCAACAGTTGGTCTGAGGACAGCAACAGATAATTCATGCGAGATGAAATCGAGCACGGACATTAGCTTGTGGTGTTTGAAGTCATGGCCATTGGCCCAATCCGTGTTTGGAGACAAGAAAAACGTTGTGGTATTCCCGGTAAATAATCAGAACAGGGGCTGAGCTGGGGGAGCAGGTGGGCGTAGGAGGAAGACAAGCTGGGAACCTAGTTCCCATAGTAATAATAAAAACACAAGAGTTTATTTAGCTCTAGAGTTTATAAAACTTTTTGCATCAGTATTACAGTTGATCCTCGTCTTATCTCTGTGAGGCAGGGGTTATGACTCGCTTTCTACAAATGAGGAAATTAAATCTGAGAGGTGAAGCCAACTTTCCCCAAAGCACACAGCTCGTAAATGGTAAAGTTGAGACGCAAAACCAAGGTTTCTGAATCATCTATCTTAAATTATCTTTGTGTTCATTCTTTCATCTTACCTATTAAAAATATTTTAAGGTCAAATTTTGTTACGTTTATTCTGAATAGTACCTGATGTAAGGCAAGGGGTATCCAATTAAAAAAACCACTGCTTCCCTCCCTGTGTGGTAGGGAACCAGCTCAGTCAGTCAAATGGAGATTAAAAATATCACTTTCACTGCTGGTACAGTCTAAGTGAAACAGTGTGTCTTTGGAGCTGTTAACTGAGTGAGCTGGCTGTATTGTTCCTCTGAACTG
Source organism: Mandrillus leucophaeus (assembly GCF_000951045.1). Lineage (NCBI taxonomy): Eukaryota > Metazoa > Chordata > Mammalia > Primates > Cercopithecidae > Mandrillus > Mandrillus leucophaeus. The sequence goes on from NW_012100965.1 coordinate 317,242, forward strand.
AATTTGCCCACCTCATTACGATCCTGAACAATCACAATCTTTCTCAATAGGATAAACAGGGTGCACAGAAGAGAACAAAATTGAGTCAGGCAATCTGGTAAGTCACTTGATTGGAACTAGGAGAAAGAGGAGAGGGTCATACATTACTCAGATGGGATCCCCTCTTCATGACAGCACAAAGAGGATGAAAAGGGGATTCTCTCTCCAGAAAAGCACCTGGTGTTTAATCAGCACTTAAGTTTCTTGGCCACATCATGAATGATGAATAGAGGAATGCTGCTCACCTACGCTTTATGATCAGTTTACATTACAGTATATCAGCCGCAAGTTTCTTGATTTTATCCTAGTTTTGATGCTTTCACCCCAAATCCTCTTTATTGCATACCCCTTTACTTTGCAATTTTATTACTTTGAAGCTCTGTTCTCATAATCAAGAATAAGAAAACAAGTGGGAGGTCATAGATAACAGGTACCATTGGGTATACTGGAAGGGAAATGTGGAATGGTCAATGACTTGAGACCGTTAAGAAAACCACCACCATTTATCTTTTACTGTTTACAAGGAATATTCAACTTTTGATAACCTAATTCAACTTGCACGATCATTTTAGAAATTTGTTTTTCTTTGCAGATAAAGAGGGAACTTGACCCCGAGTGATTAGGACACCTGGACAACCACTAGTTAATGGAAAATCTAGGACATTAAACTTCTGTCCTGTGGCCTGTAACCTGGTATGCAATCACACCAGGCAGCATATACAAAGGTTTCCATAAAACAATCTGTAAATGCACCAACCTCAGCTGTTCCATTTCTCCTCTGACAAAACAAGAATTATTCAGCATAAGCATCTATGGATTCCCCACCACCACCACCAGTGAAGCCGCCTGGATGGGCTCTACCTGTCCTTCCCGACTAGCAGAAAAACAACGGCAGGATTTTGCATAAATCAAATCTTATGAGAAACCGATCAAAGCAAAGGGCAGAGGAAGTGGGTAACCCGCAAGTACAGTGCGGGAAGGAGACAGTGTAGAAGTGCTGTGTGTGCTGCAGCAGAGTGTGAAGTAGCACATGGAAGAAGCTGAGTTGGGAAGGAGAGGTGAGATGAGGGATAGGGTGGGATGAAAGGAAAGAGGCTGCATCAATGAGAATTTTATTTTTTTCTTCCCTGCCTTAGGAGAATGACGTTGGGTGCGAAATAATGGGAAGATCAAGGAAAAGTGAGTAACGAGTTTTGAGTTTTCAAGGACTGCTTAATTTGACCCCCAAAAATACTCGAAGACAACACGAGAAAAGACTGGAATTTGAGCTTGGCATGCGTTTCTTTAACTATCACTGCTCCAGGACTGGCCTGCATGGGTCACTACTCTATGAGCCCTTCACCGTCTCTCCCCCCAACCTCCACGGTCATTTTAGCGAATTCCCAGATCAAAAGTCACACTGCCCAGTATATATCATCTTTTCCTTATGTTGTACCATCATCTTCACATACTTGACTCTTTTCATCACGTGGTATCAGCTCTACTATCTTAAGCATGCCTTTATTTCTCATGTTTAGCTGCCTGGATGGGCTCTACCTTCAACACATACACAGAGAGAGACAGAGAAAAAGAGACAGAGAGAGAGAGAGAGAGAGAGAGACAGAGAGAAACAGAGAGCGAGAGAGAGAACTGCTGGCCAACATGACTCTCTCATTCCGTGTTTAGCTGAGTGTATTTTCAGGAACAGCCATTTGTTATATCCTCCAGGTTCAAGCCAGCTCTCTCTATGATACCAGGGACGCTTCTTCCAGTCACTCCACAGGGAGCTCTCTTTCTGATTAGTACTCAGACAAGGCGAACTGGACAAAGAAACCACGTGATGCCTAGTGCCTCACCACCATATTAAAATATTTTTACATACTTCCTTTATGAAACTTTCCAATCTTTCAAATTCATTGCATTTCTTTAATCATTTCATTAGAACATTTCTTCAGATACCCAACTGCATGGCAAAAAGTATGAATACTCCCATTGGCAACTGCCTTGACTCCTACTTACTTGGCCAAATAAAGTTGTGGTGACACTTTTCATAAGCTCATGGATCAACTTTTTATACTCAAAGAAATGCCAGCATGCTTATTAACAATGGTGAAGTTTAATAAAATGCCTCATACGAGTTTATTTTGTTAAGTTTTTAGGTAGTAGTTTTTAAAAGAAAATATTAGGAAACTCCAGCAAAGGTTCGTATGCCCATCCCATCACATATGGAAGCAGATTTTATTACCAGTAATCAAGCTGAGTTGAACCCATTTGAAGAAGCAAGCAGTAGTTTTAATTTGCAGCTATAATCATGAATTATTTACCAACAAATGCACTACAAAATATTACTTATTGCACTAGTAAGCCGAGATGACTTCAAACCACTGACTCTGGGTAAGAAGAAAACCCCACAGCTCCAACATCCTACCTGGACAGGAAAACATTCTATTTTATTCTAGAGAAATAGCCACTCAGCTCTGTTTGATGGAGAAGCACTAAGACTTTGAAATGTCCATTTCATGTTAAGCCAGTTTGCTCTTTTGTGACTTTTGACAATTGTTCATAGTGCTGCCTTCCAAGAGTGCAAAACAAGTCTATGACATCTTCAGCATGACAGGACTTCAGCTACATAAAAGGCAGTGAGCATCTTCCCCAGGGGTCTTCTCCTATCCTGTCGAAATATCCCCAGCTGTATGACGTGTCCCCTATATGGTGTTTGTAATTTTCACATTCCTTACACTCATTTTGTAAACAGCTCTTTGAAATGGTGCTGGCCAGATTGAACACTGCGTCCCAGATGTGACCAGGGCTGAAAACAGTGCCATGACACCTTCCTTGATGTAGCCTTCACAGCCTATTAGCACAGTCAGAGACTGTTACTACAGTTAAAAGAAATGTCACTGTTTTCATTGTTTTTTAAGTTCATGGGTAACCAAAAATAGAAGCCAATGCTTTACTATCCTCCTCCTTCAACACACACACACACACACACACAGAGAGAGAGAGAGAGAGAGAGACAGGCAGAGAAAGAGAGAGAGGAGAGAGAACTGCTGGGCATCATGACTGTCTCATTCCGTTAATAAATAAGATTTGAAAGCTCAATTCAAGACTTTAATTCTGCTTATTATCTCATTCCAGAATTCTACTTTTTGGTATACTTGATTCCATCCCTATGGACTAGCTACTACGGTAATAGCTGCTTCCCTCAGCTTAAACTACATAAGATATTCCTTATATATATTCACAGGCATCACAGATGAACATGGATATGACTACAAATGGAGCCACCATGAAGGACACTCCGATTAACATGTTCTGGGGACATGGTTTCAACAGATGCAGCTCTGTAAGGAGGCTCTGTCAAATACCTGTTCCTAAGATTTCAAAAATACAGAAACTATAGCAACGTCTCTAAAACTTGAGACCAGTAAGACAAGTAAGTTTTTAAGTGAGATCCACCATTTTATTAGGTTCCTTTTATCCTATCAGCACAGACGACATTATTTCATACTTTCCACTGTTGCATAAAATGGGTCTTTTTTCACTGGTATTTCTCCCCTGTCCTTTCAACCCTTGTTCACAGTTTTCTTGAGAGACTTCTAGCTTCTATCGGCCCCCTGGTTTCTAAAACAACACTACACACTTTGGATTTCTGGTATGGCAGCACACCACTTTGGGGTACCAATTTCTGTTTCTATTATCTAATGCTGTAGATCCAACTATCCAAAACCTAATGGTTGAAACAATGATCATTTTATTCTGTCTCATGATTATATGGGTTGGCTGGGGACTAGCTGATGGGGTCTTCTGCTGGTCTCCTTGGCATCTGTCACATGATTACATTTAAGTGAATGGACATTGTAATATTCAAGATGGATCTCTCATCTACATGCATGGCCCCTCAGTATTCCCCCAAGCAGTCTCTCTCTTCATGTGTCTCATTCCCCAAGGCCTCTCCACATGGCTTCTTTCTCTAGCAGGCTCATCTGAACTATTTATGTGTCAGAACTCCAAGAAGGTCACAGAGGATGCCTTCAAACCTGTTTAAGAATTAGGCCTGAAATTGACACAGCATGGCATCACATCCACCACGTTCTGTTGGTGAAATCAAGTCACAGGGCAAGTCCGGGGTCAAAGTAGAGGGAATTGTGCAAGGACATGGGAACCCATAGACATACATTTATTTATTGTATTATGCAGAGATGCCTTTATAGTTTGCAGTAAGCTTATCCAGCAGCAATGAGAGAGCAAGAGAATAATAAATACCTAATAACTGTTTTTAAGGTACTGCATTTTTTTTTCTCAGAAAGAGGGTGATCAACATTTAACTTGCATAAAATATTCACTGGCATTTCAAGTTTACTCTGGGAGCAGTACAGTTTCAACGACCACACAAATAGCAGAAGACATGAAACATCAGCTTCTGCTTCAAAATTCATAGTCATTTTTAGAAACACTTTGTCACAAATGACCATTTTCCCCAGCAGCTGTGTTCACACATGATTTTATGAAACAAATCTTGCCATTTAGACCAAATTGTTGCTCTCCTTAATAGCTTTCTAATGTAATTTTTCTGTGACTATGCAGAAAGTGAGCTGATCGTTGATCAGGTGTTGACTCTTAGCAGAAGGATCTTATAAATAGTTCGATGATGCAAGGATTCTATTAATGTCATCTAGTGATGCAAACAGAATATCAAATAGAATATTCAAATAGAATATCAAACATATTTCAACACTAATTCTTCTCCAATTTTGTTATCCTGGCATTTGTACTTTTCATTTTTTTCACTATTGCAAAACATCTCACTAGATTTAGTTAAAGATTTCCATTCTGTATTTCTACTGAAGCCCTCTGCTGTGTCAATATTTGCGGCCAAATTCCGGGTTGTGTATTTTTTTGGTCCAGCCTCCAAACTCTTAGTCATTCCCTCCGTCAGGTGTACCTTCCTGGCCATTGCCATTGCGGGCTCCTTCCTCATATCCACACCGCAGTTCTCCTTCTAAATGCAGCCTTCGTTCACCACTCTAAGGCTATCCACGATCCTAAGAACTTAAACCTATAATGATTTCTTATTTTTTCTTGACACATACTGCCGGCTAATATTTTTCCTTTCTTTGTAACTTATTATCTGTCTCCAACCACCATAAAACTAGAACATACTAGTGTGGATGCCTTCTTTGACCTCTTCATCACCTATCGCCAGGGCATAAAAATATGCTTGGCACAAAATAGATACTCAAAAAGTATTAGTTTTAAAAATAAGCTGTATGCTGCACTGAACAATCTTAAGCCATTAATTCATATTATTAAAGTTGGGGCACAAATATATCATAACCACAACAATGGAAAACAGCAAATGTAATAACTATAAATAGCAGGGAACACCATCAAGATATTGGTGACCACATCAACCTAATTCCCTGATAACTGAATAACCTGCTGGGTATGTGTGTGTATATATGCGTGTGTATATTTAAATACATACAATTACATTATATATATATATATTCATACACATACATATGTAAAACTTTTAGTGCCATAATGTTTTTAGAAATAAATGAGATTTATGTGAAAATCATAATTGATCTGACCTTTTACATTTGTAAAATGTAGGAAGCAAAAATTAAAACTCATTTACTTGCTTCCATTCTCAAACTGTCTAAGGACTACTTCGCAGAAAACCAGCCACCACCAGTGGGCCACAGAAACACGGACTTCGAGGGTCTGACATAAAGACGTATTTATCCCTTTTTCGTTTATAAGAAAATCTGTGCTTCGTGCATGTTTCTCTCTGTTGTCCTTGTTAAATGCGTGACTTCACTTTGCTCCTCCATGCCAATTTACCTTTCTCTCTCCTGTGTTTAATGTTAAATTACATTCTTCTTTTTGTTTTTTGAGACGGAGTTTCACTCTTGTTTCCCAGGCTGGAGTGCAATGGTACGATCGTGGCTCATCACAACCTCCGCCTCCCGGGTTCAAACGATTCTCCTGCCTCAGCCTCCTGAGTAGCTGGGATAACGGGCATGCGCCACCACGCCCGGCTAATTTTGTATTTTTAGTAGAGATGGGGTTTCTCCATGTTGGTCAGGCTGTTCTCGAACTCCTGACCTCAGGTGATCGCCTGCCTGGGCCTCCCAAAGTGCTGGAATTACAGGTGTTAGCCTTCTATTCTAATTGAAATTCGATTCTGAACAGATAACCCAAAACGCCCAATACTTCTGTTCCTTAGAAACGAGACCAGCAATGATATCGAGCACACATACTGTGCTTAGGGCTACACGTCTGACCTGCCACATCGAAATAGAACACAGATTCTTACAAGTGACTTTACCTGCCTCTCCTTCCACATTCTTTCCCAGAAACCAGCCTTGGAATTCCTGAGTGTCTATAGTAATACCTTTGACTCTGCTTTCCCAAATGCAATTCTAATTCATCCCCTTACCACGTGTTATCACAGTTTACAATAAACTCAGTTTGCATTTCTTTGTGACCTAGTATTTCTGCAAGTGTCCATGGTGACTAGAAGGCCCGATTGAACTGGAGTCTCTCAGGATGGCCATAGGAATTTTTTCCTGCAAACATTCAGATGAAGTCCCAGATGGCCATTACAAAGAGTGCTTTGAATGACATTTTCTCTTTCTTTCTTCTTCCATCAGCAGAACATGATGCCAGCTACAAACTGAGAAAAATAGTCTCCCAGAGAGCCTCCTGCCCGGCTTAGATGTTGGCTTAAGAAGAAATTTGAAAGAAATTACATGTTTCGTTGTGCTAGAAACTTTCCTCTTTTGTCAACTGTAGCATGGAAAGAAGAACTTCTCATCCTCCTCTTCAGTGTTTTAAGGCTGGCATCTTTTGTTGAGAGAGTACGAAAGGTAAGCTATAGGAATTCTAACCCATAATTTTGTGTAACATAATGGGAATGGAACATGTGGCCACAGAATAACTGCATGTTTCAGCAGATTACTTCATAATATTTTTTTAATTATCAAGTTACTTGAAACATAATTACCACATTACCTGACATTCTCAGATCTCCTTATAGCTCTCCAGAAAACAAAATAATGCAATTTTTTTTGTCATTACAATTCATTTGTTATTGTGTAGGTATCTGGCAGAGAGCTCGAGTGTATTAGTATGCCAACTGTGTTATCTACAGCACCATCAGGAAACAGCATGCACTTACACTATAATTAATGGGTAAATTCCTGTGTGGTAACTAAATTTTTGAGAACGAAAAACATGTTCATCATGAAACAATTCCATGAAACCTTCACAGTATTAGACTTTACCCCTGCAGGGTAGAGTTTCACCTAGAAAATACCACTCTCCCATACGCTGTTGTGTCTGTCACCTGTCTGTTAAAACTCTCTCACGTTCAAAAAGAGCCTCACAAGAATATTATATGATGAATAAGGTTCCCAAATGGAGAACTGGTTTGTCAAAATCACCTCGTTTTTCTACATGTGATTACAAAGCAGAATTTAGCATAAAGGATTTAGGGGTTCTACTCAAATTATTAAAGTCAGCAATGATTACTGTCATCCTACTTCACCTATATTGTGGGACCATAATACATCTCCTAGTATAGCATTACCTTAAGACAAAGAGCACATTTTCTTTCTGTGAAAGCCTACATAAAATTTGACAGCTCAAATTTTATTTTATTTTTGTTTGTATCAAAGAGTAGCCATTGTTCCTTCTTGAGGAAAGTGTATGATCACAGTGGAGAGTTTCTAGATGTTTGGGTCCAACCGCTTACTTCTCGTTGGCTGGCTCGGTGGATGGGAGGATGGGATTAACAAGACAGAGCCTTTTACACAAACCATATCTGAATTTTCAAGATCCTTGCTGCTACATGGCCACCGATGGCACTGGCTGCAGCCAGCAATCTCATGCTGATGTACATGGTTGTCAGAACTGAGAAAATGAGACAGATCAATACAAACTTATCACCTGTACTGGGAAAAAAGCTCTGCTCTGCTTAATCACGTCAGGACATAGGTATCATCTATCTAGGCAAATGGCATTATCAAGATGTTGAATAATGTAAAGATGAGGTATGTCTCCAGGGTGAAGTCAATATTTCACCACTCCTACCTAACAGCAGTAATAACTCTGCCAGACTTCATACAGTTGTGTATCTAAAGAAAAGAAGCCAGAATTATAATAAATAGTGGTTGCTGAGATGTGCATATAAACTGAAAAATTCTCTTAGGAAACCTCTGTCACCGTTTTTGATTGGTATCAGTCATTATTACTACTGAAGGCTAGGCAAAGATCCCTCTTAAGAGAAAGAGGTTGACTGAAAGCAAGGCAGATGCCTTTCTCGGAACTCTTGAAAGCAGGTGTGCATGGGGATTTCATCTCTCTCCATATTGCCATTGTAATGGCTTCCGGATGAAGATTATACTATTCTCCAGGGCCAGCAAAGCTGTGAAGTAGGCACCTGTCTTAGCCCATTTTGTGCTAGTATGACTGGATACCACAGACAAGGTAATTTACAAAGAAAAGAAATGTATTTCTCGTAGTCCTACAGCCTGGGAAGTCCAAGATTACGAAGCTGCATCTGGTGAGGGCTTTCTTACTACCTCATAACATAGGAGGAGATATCACATGGTGAGAGAGTGTGCCTGAGAGAGAAAACCAGACTCATCCGGTTATCAGGAAACCACTCCTGTGATAATGGCATTAATCCATTCACAACGACAGAGCCATCATGACTTACCAACCCTTACAGACCCCACCTCTCAACACTGTTGCATCGGGGATTAAGCTTCAACACATGAACTCTGCAGGACACATTCAAACCACAGCAGAGACCAGCTGGATTGTTTCAGTGACATCTACGTGTTCAGTCTCTGGTGTTCCTCAGGGAACGCAGCTTTGTTTAGCCCACGGGCCCCTTGCAGTGGTTTTGGTAGGACTCCCTTCCTCTAGATTCTTGGCCACACCAAGCTATTAAACTCTACTAATTGCCAGCCAATTGCTCTGCTGTTTTCAACACTGCTCTGGGACACAAACTGCTCCACAAGCTAATATAATCAAATTCTGGCTCCCTTGAAGAACTGGTTTCTATGTCAGTGTTTGTTCTTTCTTTTGGTTCCAGCAGAACCCCTCCCAGTTGTTTCAGTCCCTAGTTCTCTCCTGCAAACTCACAGACCTCCAGTTTCACCAGGATCTTGAGCCTCCTCTCAATTACCTTTTGGCCAAAATCTCAACTGTTCCTGAGAGTACCTTTAGGGTTGAGTACCTGTTTTAATCTCTGATGCAACTGAAGTCAGTCCCTTTCAGAAGAAATGAGGAGGTGTTTTACGGCTTCTTTCTACCCCCAGGCAAACATCTCTGTTCTACTAGCTGAGCATTTTTTAGGGGAAAAACAGAAGACTGGGATCCTCTCTGTTTCCCTCTCCTGGCATAGAACCCACTGCCTCACAAGTCTGGACATGAGTGATCAGGGTTCCATTATCCTCAACACACTGCATACAAGATAGAATCCCTATTTTATTAGTGGGTTATAAGAGCTGGGTGGAAGCAGAGGATCCCTACCTCTCAACTACACTACCCCAGCACTTAGCCTCCATAATAGGTAGCTGGGAGCTTTTGTATTTTTCATCTGTTTTAATTCTTTATTCTGGATTTTTTTCTACATTCTACATGTGATTACATACCTTCAGCAATTGACTTTTTAATTTTAAATGTTGTATTTTCAATTCTACAATATTCTATTTAATTCATTTTTTTATCTCAATTCCTCATTAAAATTCTGTCTTTCATTTTCTTAAATTTTTCTGTTTTCATTCACATATTTATGAAGTTCTTATTTGCTTATTCCCTCATTTGAATCATCTTCATTTATAGTCTTTTTTATTATCAGTCACATTTATCTGCCTCATTTCTTTTTTTTTTTTTTTTAATACTTTAAGTTCTAGGGTACATGTGCACAACGTGCAGGTTTGTTACATATGTATACATATGCCATGTTGGTGTGCTGCACCCATTAACTCATCATTTACATTAGGTATATCTCCTAATGCTGTCCCCCACCCTCTCCCCACAATAGGACCCGGTGTGTGATGATCCCCTTCCTGTGTCCAAGTGATCTCATTGTTCAGTTCCCACCTATGAGTGAGAACATGCGGTATTTGGTTTTCTGTTCTTGCGATAGTTTGCTGAGAATGATGGGTTCCAGCTTCATCCATGTCCCTACAAAGGACACGAACTCTCATCCTTTTTTATGGCTGCATAGTATTCCATGGTGTATATGTGCCACATTTTCTTAATCCAGTCTGTCACAGATGGACATTTGGGTTGATTCCAACTGTTTGCTATTGTGAATAATGCTGCAATAAACATATGTGTGCATGTGTCTTTATAGCAGCATGACTTATAATCCTTTGGGTATATCCCCAGTAGTGGGATTGTATCTGCCTCATTTCATATCTGCTTTTAATGTCTGTATTTTCTCTTGATTGCCAGTCACATGTTCTTTTCCCTTCGCAAGTGTCAATTTTTATTATATCTTGGACAACATTGTGGATAAAATAAGTGTAGAGGCTGAAAGTGATGTTGTTCTTTTCCTAGGGACGGAAACGATGTTGGTTTTCTCCCTCCCTCTGTCAGGCAGATAATGTGAAGGGATGATCACCAGTCACAAATCCCTCAGAATTTAAGTTGGGACAGGGCTGGGTTTCACCTTTAGTTAAAACCTTGACCACTTTTTTCAAATGTTTTACGTTCAAGATCCATCAATTTCTCTCTTCCATTTGGGACTGGCCCTCCCATATCTTTGTTTAGGAGTCAGATGGTTCTGCTTCTCTCTTCCACCATGAAATTACTGCCCTTTGGAAATTGAGAGTTTAGTTGTTTGGCATTCTGCTCCACACAGATTTGAAATATAGCAGCTATTATAAGGAGAAACTTAACTGTATACTTGTTACTTATTGCTTCCTGTAGCATGACTGTCTCCTAAGCCCTGACAGGCTTCAGTTGATTTCAGTCCTGAGGCTTTCTGACTCAGCCCCTACACTCTTAGGCTATCTCAAAATCCAGCAAATGCCCATACAAGAAACTAGACATGTGTTTGGAGTTTATCTAGTTTTGATTGGTCAGTGTCAGCCTATGTGGCTGTCAAGGTCTCCAGTGGTTTCTCTTTGTCCTAATGGAGTCCTACTTTCTATGGCAAGCCTATTCCTCAGCCCATGCACAGAATCAGCACCTGTCCCTAGAAGAAAAGTGGTATCCATTCGCGGCTCACATAGGAAGAACTCGACCTTCTCGGAAATTTGTATCTATTTACTTAGTCCTTTTTATTTTCATGCCTCTCCGTTGTGTTTCAAAATACGATCTTGATCATTTATATTCTTCCATTTGTTGGACTATGAATGATAGCTTTTCACTATCTACTATGCCCTCCTTAAAAGAGAAGTCACAAAAAGTTGAATATTAATAAGTTAGAAAGCCATATCAAGAAATCACTTGAATAAGAAGCCATCTGAAAATAGAGAAAACTGTCTTGTTGCTTCTTAATTCATCCTATATACTTTTTTGGAAAAACTGCTAGTCTTAATATTACCTTAAGATATACCTACACACACACACTCTCTCTCTCTAAAGGAATTCTGGTAAAGTTCATGCTGAAGATTTCATTGGGATGCTTCAGAATAAGTAAAAAAGTTACTTCCTTCATTTAGTTATAGATATTTAAGCACCCACTTTACTCACACACTCAGATTCATGTTTGTTCTTTAAACATTGATGGATGCATACTTCTGTTACTCTTATATGCAGAGGAGTTGCCAGACCTGGAAACTGTCTTCCTACAGAGAGGAATGGCAAAGACACGTGGTGTCCAGTTAGGATTCACTCAGAGAGAAGTGTGCTTTAGTTAAGTGGGAGTCCTTGAGCTACTTGAAGTTTTGAGTGTGCTTTCAACATTTTTGGTAGAAAGAATCTCTCTATTTATTAATAATTTCTAAACACCTTATGGCAATTAATACTGTAATTAATTTAGAAAATCCTAATTTTAGAAGAGAATATTTTGATAGTATATGACAGCAAAGAATGTGTAATGATAGGAAAACTAGTGGAAAAGGATAGAACACTTTATAGAGGAGTATTAAATGAATGGTTATAGAATGTCTTCTCTGATTGCATTTAGACAACCATTATAAGATATGTTTCATTCAAACTGAAAATTTTAAAGCATTAACACACATTTATCAGTACTCCTTTTAGAAATATAGTCCTCACCTAAAAAGAAATTCTATTTATAGTATATATCTTACATTAGAAATAGGCTTCAAAATTATACACAAATGTTTCTCAAAGTCATTCTCTCATTCTTAGTTATTATCCTTAGATGCAGCTATAATTTTTAGATTCTACTGACCCCATCAACTGGCTAAAAGGAAGCAAACATTTTCTTTCAAATATGGAAACCTGTATCAGACAGAAGAAATGAAAGAAAACCAGACATAAACAATACATAATTTGCTGTCAATCTATCGAATATCCCATATTCTCTTTAAGATCTATCCAAACATATTTAGTCTCTTTTTTAAACTGTATATTAAATTCACATTTAGTAGATTACATTTTGAAAGGCTATGGTGTGATATTATATAACTTTAATTTTTAATTTTTCTTTCAATTTTATTTTTTTCCTAATTTAGACCTTATTATTTTTGCTATGTTGATTCCAAAACTAGAATCTATACTAATCACTAAATTTCTGCAAAACCCTAGAGCATAAGTAATATATACAATAGTTCCTAATCTAAAGGAATTATAATCTAGCCAACAAGACAAAGATCTAATAAGGTAACGATATAAAGTAATGCATTGCCATTGTGAAATGGGAGGTGTCTTGCGTATTTTTTTATTTTTTTATTTTTTGAGACGGAGTCTCGTTCTGTCGCCCAGGCTGGAGAGCAGTGGCGCAATCTCGGCTCCCTGCAAGCTCCGCCTCCCAGGTTCACGCCATTCTCCTGCCTCAGCCTCCTGAGTAGCTGGGACCACAGGCGCCGCCACCAAGCCTGGCTAATTTTTTGTATTTTTAGTAGAGACGGAGTTTCACCATGGTAGCCAGGATGGTCTCGATCTCCTGACCTCGTGATCCACCCGCCTCGGCCTCCCAAAGTGCTGGGATTACAGGCGTGAGCCACCGCGCCCGGCCTCACAAGCATATTTTTAAGAAAACAGTTTAGTAATTAAGAGTTTGAAAAAATAGGAGACACAACTCTTAACTTCCAATTGGATTATAACCACTTCCACTTAAAGACCTCTGGAGAAGCCCCCTATTGAGAAGTATAAGGCTAGCAGTGGTCAGACTGGCAGGTTTTATGCTCCCAGCCATCTAATGAGGAGACCCAACCATCAAGACCAAGACCACAGCAGCTGCAGGCATTATTCTTCAAAAAGCTATTCATCTCATCCAGACTCTTCACCCTACTCGAGGCTGCCCTGATGGATTCATGGAGCATACGTCATCAAAACACTTTTCCAAGCAGTCCTGGTTTTCCTATAAGAAACCCAAGCTTGCATTTAAATAGCCTTATTCTATGCTTAAGAGGAACTGTACTCATCACACAGATGCAGGCCCAGATTTGTGAGCCAACTCCTCGTATCCAATTCAGAAGGATTTCCCCAGACATATTTACCATCACAAAATATCATAGAAATTGTAGAAATTAAGTAGTTAAAAATGAAACATACATCAGATCTCACTGTATTGTATCATGTATTATGTGAGACATGATACAATTTGGGCAATTTGTTAATCTCTCTGCTCTGCCACTATTGTTAGAAGTATGAGTGGCAGATGCTGGAATGTTTGAGAACTTTATTAGAATGTTTTCTTTAATTAAATCGAGTGGTCACCATGCCACTTTCTGGATAGTCTAAGATTGTGACCAGACACAGAATTCAAGGCAGAAGAGCAATAATTCCTTTGTGCAATAATTTTGGCAATTGGGTATAATCCTGTGCCAGTGCACAGACTGCTTCTTTGAAAATAATTGATTAGATAATCCAACTGGGGCCCTTCTTTTTGCACCTTATGCCACTCTGATTTGGGAGTGCATAGACATAGTTATCAAAAATCTGGGTCTCGTCTTATAAGCTAAGACTTTTAAAAGTTGATGAGCAATAGCAAAATAAGAAAAATTATAAGACTGGAAACCTTGTATTAAATAATAATACACATATATGTGTATGTCTCCCCATGTAATTCATTCCATTTGAGATACATATCTCTAGTTTCTTTTTAAAGCTGAGTCATTCTTGTAAATAGATCAAGACAGCAAAAAGGAATTGCTAGTTTTATATTGGCTAACCCCTCTAACAAACCCAGTATCACAGTGGTTTATCACAGTAATTGTTTAATTTTTTATTCACACAGCATCTAGTGCAGGTGTTCCAGTGTGAGTGGCATCCTTGACAACACCCACCATGAAATGATGCAGGGATTCAGGATACTTTTATGTATGCTTTTGCCACCTCCTGAAATCTGGGAGTCCTGCAAGGATGTGGCTTCTTCCTCTAGATGTTTCCAGGAGAGGCAAGCCCTGGAAATGCATACATTATAATTGCCCACGTTTCACTGGTCAGAACTCAGTTACATGGTCCCATGTAACCACAATGAGACTAGAAACGTAGTTTGGCTATGTGTCCAGGAGGAAAAGAAAGGACCTGGTGAGCACATAGCTTTGATTTTAGCACTAGTAATTTAACACTGTTCTTTAACAAATGAAAATATTTTCAGTGCTACTTTTCTAAATCGGTGCTGTTTTTATCAGCTTCTTATGTGTTCATCTACCTGGTGTTCTTTCTAAAACTTAAATTAAGCTTAAGAGAAGAATGGAGTTAGTTTTTTAGTGCTATACCCATGAGCTTTAAAAGCAAAGGGAAACTACTTTGGAATGTAAAAGTCAGTCATAAAATATTATCTATTGGCCCCCAAGAAGTTGTTTGATATGAAAAAAATAATTTGTGTGAGGACTAGTTCTATGCATGTCTCCCCATGTCATTTCAATATCAACATATTCCTGATGTTGGAACTCTCCCCTGTAGGGTTAAAACTGCAACTCCTTTCTGGCCACTTTGTGTGTTAATTCAGATTTCTCCTATTTTTAAAATATGCTCACTTACTTTTGTTGCTTAATATAAACAGGTAAAAGCAATATAAAATATTATTTAATAATTTAAAAATACTTAGAAGATTGAACATTTTCATAATAAACTGGCAACTCTGGTGACATATTATTTTAGACATTACATTTGACATGGTTTGGCTGTTTCCCCACCCAAATCTCATCTTGAATTGTAGATCCCATAATACCCACATGTTGTGGGAGGGATCCTGTGGGAGATAACTGAATCACGGGGGTGATTTCCCCCATACTGTTCTTGTGGTAGTGAAGTCCCATGAGATCTGATGGTTTTGTAAAGGAAAATCCCTTTCACTTGGTTCTTATTCTCTCCTGTCTGCCGACATGTAAATGTGTCTTTCACCTTCCGGCATGATGGTGAGACCTCCCCGTCCATGGAAATGTGAGTTCATTAAGCCTCTTCTTCTTTATAAATTGCCTAGTCTCAGGTATGTCCTTATCAGCAGCATGAAAACAGACTAAAACCGTAAATTGGTACCAGTAGAGAGGGGTGCTGCTGTAAAAAGATACCCCAAAAGTGTGGAAGTGACTTTGGAACTGTATAACAGGCAGAGGTTGGAAGAGTCTGGAGGGCTCAGAAGAAGTCAGGAAAATGTAGGAAAGTTCGGAAATTCCTAGAGAATTGTTGAATGACTTTGACCAAAATGCTCATAATGATATAGACAGTGAAATCCAGGCTAAGGTGGTCTCAGATGGAGATGAGGAACTTGTTGAGAACTGGGGTATCTCCTTTTTCTGTAAGTTCATCTTTCCTAGATCTGGATAAGGTGACCTAAGAGAAAGCCTCTGTTTTTATCTGTTTTTATCTCCTGTTTGTTTTACTAACATAGATAAACATAATTTTTTTTTTTTACAAAGTAATAGCTTTTCAAAACTATTCAGCTTCTCTGAATAACCAACTTGAAATATACCAAAAAAGTATACTTCGAGGAGGTATATTTTGGATTCCAACAAATGCAATAGCAAGGAAGTATTTTCTGACCTAGAACTTGTTTTTGTCCGTCTTAGGTCTACCATTCAGAGTGTTGGAGCTCAGAAAACAATATCCCAAAATGAAGGCTGCTGCAATACCTTCAGAAGCAAAAGGTTTTTTTCTCTGACCTCTTCCTGTCCTCCTTTCTCTCAGTTCCATTCTTCCCCAAGGCTAGCCATAGAAATGAGAAACACTCTTCTCCAAGGCAGGTCACAGAAACCAGAACTCCTTTCCTCCAAAGACAACCACAAAACTAAAACTATTGATCTAACCTTGTAGCAGGACGAGCAGCAGACAAAACTCCTCAGACACCGAGTTAAAGAAGGAGGGGGTTTATTTGGCCGGGGGCATCGGCAAGACTCCTGTCTCAAGAGCCAAGCTCCGTGAGTGAGCAATTCCTGTCTCTTTTAAGGGCTCACAATTCTAAGGGGCTGCACGTAAGAGGGTCGTAATCAACTGAGCAAGCAGCAGGTACGTGACTGGGGGCTGCATGCACCGGTAATTAGATCAGAACAAAACAGGACAGGGATTTTCACAGTGCTTTTCTATATAATGTCTGTAATCTATAGATAACGTAACTGATTAGGTCAGGGGTCGACCTTTAACTGCCAGGCCCAGGGTGTGGTGCTGGGCTGTCTGCTTGTACATTTCATTTCTGCCTTGTAGTTTTTACTTTTTCTTTCTTTGGAGGCAGAAATCGGGCATAAGAAAATATGAGGGGTGGTCTCCTCCCTTAACCTTCCCTTCGCCCTATCCGTGTGAAAATGGCCAGAAAGAAATCCTCTGACCTAGCTTGTCTGATGATAGGTTATAAGACTCCCATTCCAGAGAGGTTCCTGCCCCGCACCCAGAGGGAAGTAACACTGCTTAGAGCAGCCAACAGGAATCTAGATGGACACACCTTGCTGGGATCCTCCACTCAGACTATCAGTATCAGATCACACACTTTTTGTCCAGTCATATTTCTACATGGCTGTCCATATTTTGTTGAACCAAAGCAAAAACTAGACACTTTCCCCTGTGTCTTTGGGTCTTCATTCTGAGGGCTCCTGTGTACACATGTTAAATAAATTTGTATGCCTTTTCTTCTATTCATCTGCCTTTTGTGAATTTATTTTTCAGCAAACCTTCAGAGGACCAGGAAGAAGGCTCTCCTGTGGCCCTTGCAAAGGGAAAAGTGGTGATAAAGAGTAAATTTTACTGAATAGTCCTGTTTTATTTTGTTTGGCACCTATCAGATTTGCAGGGGCCAAGTAGAGTTTTCATGATAATAGTATGATTTCTATCCAGAGTTCTTGAAAGTCACCCTTTCCAGCCTAATATGCTGCCTTCACCATCTCAAAATGAATAAAAGAAATGAAACAAAACAAATGAAAACAAAACAAAACACAAACATCATGCACAAAGCTCTGAGCTCTGGCTCCTTTAAAGACCCTACAGGTTTGTACACACAGCAGCAGACCTTTGGAAATCGCTTCACAGACTTACCCCAATTAGTTTCAATATGGGAATCAGGACTGTCTTTTTCTCTCTCCTTGAATGTCTCCTTCACTAATAATGTCTACGTTATCAGTCAAAGGGAGTTATTCATTCCATATTTTTTAGACATGTCTTTTATCTCTCATCACTATTCATGGTCTCTTTTTGACATGCTGATTCTACTTCTTTTTTTCTTGTTCTTTGGTCTTTCTAAAAAATATTTTCTCCATTATTTCTTATAAAGAGATCTGGATTTCACGTGATGTTAGAGCAGCTTCTGCTACTCAAACATTTGAGTGAACCTCACTCTAACATGAAAAGCTGTATTGGGAATAAGATGGGATTTGTGTAGAAATCTATGGAGATAGCAGAAGCAGCATATTTTTATATTTTCATCTACTTATAGATGTTTTCTTGACATTTTTGTGAATAAAAAAGAGAAAGATGAAATATAATACCTTCAAGATAAAATTGCACTGAGGTTAACAAGAGCTCATTCTTCTTTTGGCTTTGGCTATAATATTTGAAGTAAGCTGGAATTTTAACAGTGGCTTATCTCATACTGTTTTCATTGCAAGACCTCACCAGTGATTTTTCATTTACTAACTAGAATAAGAACGTAGTCCTTTAAGTATTTATCAGACAGTAACTAGATAAGAAGTTGATATAATTTTCTCTATAGGATTCACTGTACATTAGTTATTTTCTGCTTTAAATAATGCATTACATGAAAAGATAATTTGGTTTATTTAGACACTTGCAATTTTGATTACATACACACACACACACACACACAGACAATATGCAATGAGATAGTTAATTGACATTTCTGAGAAACTGAAGTACAAATATATAAAATTCAAGACCAGTTCACAAACTTGCCAAGGTACAAGTCTTACAAATCCAAGAGGAAGAATTTTTGAGAGGATTTATTAGAGAAGAGGTATTTTCCTCCTGCAACTTAAATCAAGAGAAAACAGCTTCAGTGGCACTTTGCAGGAAGATTTTCTGTGATCCTTACAGCTATGAGACAGGGTGACCCCCACCTGGCCCTGACTGGAAACTCCAGATACAAAGAACTAGGTGAACCCAGGTGTAGGCAACAGGGCAGGGCCTGGCCTCGGCTGCACTTGGTCAGGTTGGGACAAAGAATGCATTTCCTTGTGGACTGTCTTAAGTCCTTTCCAAAAAACATCTGGAAAAGAGATGTAATCTCAACAGAAGCTGAAGGTGGACTTCAGATTCTCAGGATCTTCACGTAAACAAGCCCAGCCAGAAGCAGCACTCACTGAAATCAGGAGATTGCATACCAGAGTCCCAGAGATCAGAGGTCCTCAAAGAACACATGAGGGAGTCCACGACCTCCTTCTAAACTCTACTGGCTCTGAGGGCACAAAACCAGGCACAACAGTTCTAGACAAAGCCAAGACAAGGCAGAGATGCTCCCTATGGACTTCTGCCCCTCATCCCCCTAGAAGAGCTGCAAACAGCAGCCAGGCACGGAGAAGGAAATGAGAAAAGAAAGAGGGAAAACCAATACTCCTGTCTCAAGGCAGGTTTCCCCTAAAGGATGAGGGAGTAATCTTACCTTTAAATGGAGTTGTAAGCATAATTATTATATATAATACGTAATAATATATGCCCTACATATAGAGAGAGCTTACATGTGATGTACGATTATGTAAGACAACCAAGTAGATATTGTGACAATGTGACAATATTACTAACAATATTACGTTAGGAAATAACAGAAAAGTCACACATTAGGCATTGAAGGAGAAGTTCTCTTACCTAATATATTTTTTATCTAATGTATTACATAAATGTAATATTTATGGGATACTGTGTAATATTTTAATACAATATGAAATGATGAAATCAGGGTAATTACCATATCCATCACCTCAAACATTTATCACTTGCGTTAAAAACCATTCAAAATCTTCCCTTCCAGCTATTTGAACATATATAATAAACTATTGTAACTGTAGTTACCCTACAGTGCTACACAACCAATCTATTTCCATCTTTTCCTCCCCCTACCCTCTCCCACCTCTGGTATCTAGTATTCTACTTTCTACTTCTGTGATCAAATTTTATGAGGTTCCACATATGACTGAGAACATGTGGTATTTATCTTTCTGTGTCTGATTTATTTCACTTAACATAACGTCCTCTAGGCTTACTCATGTTGCCACAAATGACCGGATTTCATTTTTTAATAGCTGAAAAGTATTCCATTGTGTATATATACCACATTTTCTTTATCCATTCATCCATTGATAGAATAGGCTGATTACACATCTTAGTTATTGTGAATAGTGCTGCAATAAACCTTGGAGTACAAACATTTCTTTGACATACTGATTTCCTTTTCTGTGGATTTGTATCCAGCAGTGGGAGTGCTGAATCATATGATAGTCATACTTTTGATTTTTTGAGGAAACACCATACTATTTTCCATAACGGTGGTACTAATTTATATCTGCACCAACACCACATAAGAGTCCCTTTTTCTTTGCATCATTGCCATCATTTGTTATTTTTTATCATTTTGATAATATCCCTTCTAACCAGGGTGACATGGTATCTCACTGTGGTTTTGATTTGCATTTTCTTGATGATCAGCAATGTTGAGCATTTATTAATATATTTGTCGGACACTGTATGTCTTCTTTTGAAAAATGTCTATTCAGATCATCTGCACATCTATTAACTAGATTTTTTTTCATTTTTGTTGAGTTGCTTGAGGTCCTTGTATATTCTGGGTATTAATCCTTTATCAGATAAACAGTTTGAAAATATTTTCTCCCTTTTGTGAGGCGTCTCTTCACTTTGGTTTTTTTGTTTGTTTGTTTGTTTGTTTTTGCATTGCTATACAAAAGCTTTGTAATTTGGTGTAATCCCATTTGTGTATTTTTGCTTTGGTTGCTTAAGCTTCTGAGGTCTTATTCATAAAATATTTGCCCAGACTAATGTCCTGAAGTGTTTCTCATATGTATTCTTCTAGTTGTTTAATAGTTTTATGACTTACATTTAAGTCTTTAACCCATTTTGAGTTGATTTTTGTACATGGCTAGAGATACGAGTTTAGTTTCATTCTTCTGCATATGAATATCAATTTTCCTAGCACTATTTATTGAAGAGGCTTGTCTTTTTCCCAGTTTACGTTCTGGGCATCTTTATCAAAAATCAGTTAGCTGTAAATACAGTAAGTCCTCACAGTGTTGTCAATGGGTCTCAAAAACTGTGACTTTAAGTGAAACAACATGCTGCAGGTCCTTGGAAAATGTTGTTTGATTCAATGTCATTTTCTTATAACATTGATGAGAGAAAAAATGATTTTCTTACAGTCATAGTTTCCAAGAATGAATTATCGATGTTAAGTGAGGACTTACTGTACACAGATTTATGGGTTCTCCATTCTGTTCCACTGGTTTATCTGTCAGTCTTTATGAAAGTGTCATACTGTTTTAGTTACTATACCTTTGTAGTATAATTTGAAGTTAAGTAATGTGATCCCTCCGGTTTTTTTTTGGGGGGGGGGGATGGGGCCTTCTGTGGTTCCACACAAATTTTAGGATTTTTTTTCTATATCTGTAAAGAATGTCATTGATATTTTGGCAGGATTGTATTGAATCTACAGATTTTGGGGGGGTAGTATGGTAATTTTAACATTTATTCTTCTAATTCATGAACATAGGATGTCTTTCCATATTTGTATGGGTCTGCACAATTTCTTTTATCAATATTTTAATAGTTTTCATTATAGAGATTTTTTACCTCCTTTGTTGAATTTATTCCTAGGTGCCTTTTGTAGTTATTGTAAATCGGATTGTTTTCTTTACTTCTTTGTCAGATAGTACAGTATTAGCATATAGAAACACTACTGATATTCTTTTTTTAACTTTTAAATTCAGAGGTACATGTGTAGGTTTGTGATACAGGTAAACTTCTGTCATGGAGGTTTTTGTACAGATTATTTCATCACCCAGGTATTAGGCCTAGTACCTGTTAGTTATTTTTTCTGATCCTCTTCCTCCTCCCACCCCTCCACAGTACAGTAGGCTCCAGTGTCTGTTGTTCCCTTCTATGTGTCCATGTGTTCTCATCTTTTAGCTCCCGCTTATTAACAATCAGAGCAAGTGGTATTTGGTTTTCTGTTCTTGCATTAGTTTACTAAGGAAAATGGCCTCCAGCTCCACCCATGTACCTGCAAAGGACATGATCTTATTCTTTTTTATGGCTGCATAGTATTCCATGGTGTATATGTACCACATTTTCTTTATCGAGTCTCACTGATGGGCATTTAGCTTGATTCTGTGTCTTTGCTATTGTGAACAGTGCTGCAGTGAACATACATGTGCATTATATTCTTTTGGGTGCATACCCAGTAATGGGATGCCTGATTCAAATGGTATTTCTGTCTTTAGGTCTTTGAGGAATTGCCACATTGTTTCCCACAATGGTTGAACTAATTTACATGCCCAAGTGTGGGACTGTAAATTTCTCCAAAACCTCACTAGCTTCTGTTATTTCTTTGACTTCTTAGTAATAGCCATTCTGACTGGTGTGAGATGGTATCTCATTGTAATTTTGATTTGCATTTCTCTAATTATAAGTAATGTTGAGCTTTTTTTCAGCTGCCTATTGGCCACATATATGTCTTCTTTTGAAAAGTGTCCATTCATGTCTTTTCCCAACTTTTTAATGGGGTTATTTGTATTTTCTTTTAAAATTGTTTACGTTCCTTACAGATGCTGGATATTAGAACTTTGTCATATGCATACTTTTCACAAATTGTCTCCTGTTCTGTAGGATGTCTGTTTACTCTGTTGATAGTTTCTTTTGCTGTGCAGAAGTGCTTTAGTTTAGTCAGATCCCATGTGCCAATTTTTGCTTTTGTTGCAATTGCTTTTGGCATTTTTGCCATGAAATCTCTGCTCAGTCCTATGTTCAGAATTTTATTGGCTAGGTTGTCCTCTAGAGTTTTCATAGTTTTAGGTTTTACATTTAAGTTTTTAATCCATCTTGAGTTATTTTTTTGTATATGATCGTGTAAGGAAGCTTCAGTTTTAATCTTCTGCATATGGCTAGCTAGTTGTGCCAGCACCATTTATTCTACAGAGACTTATTTCTCTATTGCTTAGTTTTGTCAGCTCTGTGGAAGATCAGGTAGTTGTGTATTTGTGGTCTTATTTCTGGGCTCTTTATTCTGTTTCATTCATCTATGTGTCTGTTTTTGTACCAGTACCATGCTGTTTTGATTACTATAGTTTTGTAGTATAGATTGAAGTTGGGTAGCATGATATTTTCAGCTTTGTTCTTTTTGCTTAGGATTATCATGGCTATTCAGGCTCTTCTTTGGCTCCATGTGAATTTTAAAATAGTTTTTTTCTAGTTTTGTGAAGAATGTCATTAGTAATTTTATAGGAATAAGACTGAACCTATTAATTGCTTTCAGCAGCATGACCATTTTAACTATATTGACTCTTCCTATCCATGAGCATGGAATGCTTTTCCATTTGTTTGTATCATCTCTGATTTCTTTGAGCAGTATTTTGTAGTTCTCTTTGTAGAGAACTTTTAAACCCCTATTTAGCTATATTCCTAGGTAATTTATTCTTTTTGTGGCAATTGTGAATGGGACTTCATTTCTGATTTGGCCGTCAGCTTGACTGTTGTTGGTGTATGGTAATGCTAGCGATTTTTGTATGTTGATTTTTTTATCCTGAGACTTTCCTGAAGTTGTTTATCAGCTTAAGAAGCTTTTGGGCTGAGACTATGGGGTTTTCCAGATAGGATTATGTAATCAGCAAACAGGGATAATTTGACTTCCTCTCTTCCAATGTGAACACCTTTTGTTTCTTTCTCTTGCCTGATTGCTCTGGCCAGGACTTTCAATACTATGTTGAATAGTAGTGACAGAGTGCATCCTTGTCTTGTGATAGTTTTCAAGGGGAATGCTTCCAGCTTTTGCCCAGGCAGTATGATGGTTTGCTGTGGGTTTGTCATAGATGGCTCTTATTATTTTAAGGTACATTCTTTCAATACCTAGTTTATTGAATTTTTAACATGAAAGGGTATGAAATTTTATCAAAGCCTTTCCTGCATCTATTGAGATAATCATATGGTTTTTGTCTTTAGTTTGGTTAATGTGATGAATCACATTTATTGATTTGCATATGGTGAATCAGCATTGTATCCCAGGAATAAAGTCTACTTGATCATGGTGAATAAGGTTTTGATGTGCTGCTAATTTCAATTTGCCAGTATTCTGTTGATAATTTTTGAATCAATGTTCATCAAGGGTATTAACTTAAAGTTTTCTTTTTTAATTGTGTTTCTGCCAGGTTTTGGTATCAGGAGGATGCTGGCCTCATAGAATGAGTTAAGAAGGAGTCCCTCCTCCTCGATTTTTTGGAGTAGTTTCATTGGGAATGCTACCAGCTCTTCTTTGTATATCTGGTAGAATTCAGCTGTGAATCCGTCTGTTCCTCAGTATTTTTTTTTTTTTTTTTTTGGTTGGTAGGCTATTTATTACTGATTGAATTTCAGAGCTCTTTAATGGTCCATTTAGGGATTCAATGTCTTCCTGGCTCAGTCCAGGAATGTATCTATCTATATTTAAAGAACACTAATTCTATTCAATTATTCCAAAAAATCAAGGATAAAGAAATACTTCCAAACTTATTCTACAAGGTTAATGTTATCTTGTTATCAAAATCAGGCAAAGACACACCAAAAAAGAAAACTACAGGTCAATGTATCTGATGAATACAGATGCAAAAATCCTCAACAACAACAACAAAAAAAATAGCAAACCAGATTCAACTATACATCAAAAAGATCGTTCATCATGGTCAAGAGGAAACTATCCTCGAGATGTAAGTGTGGTTCAACATATGCAAATCCATACATGTAATACATCACATCAATAAAATGAAGGACAAAAATCATATCATAACTTTAACTGGTGCTGAAAAAATATTCCATAAAATTTAACATATCTTCATGATAAAAACTCTCTAAACAACTGTATAGAAGGAACTCTCCTCAACACAATAAAAGCCATATACAATAAACCCACGGCTAGTATCATACCGAACAGGGAAAACCCGAAGCCTTTTCTCTATGATCTGGAAGACTAAACGGATGCTCACTTTCACCACTTTTCTTCAACATGTACTGGCCAGAGCAAACAGACAAGAGAAAGAAATAAAGAGCATCCAGATTAGAAAGGAAGACGCCAAATTATCCTTGTTTGGAGATGATATGGTCTTATATTTTAAAAAACCTAGACTCCACCAAGAGACTTTTAAAACTTATAAAACAAATTCAGTAAAGTTGCAGGATACAGAATCAATATACAAAAATCAGTAGCATTTTATACATCAACAGCAAACAATTTGAAGAAGAAAACAAGAAACTAATTCCATTTATAATAGCCACAAATAAAATAAAAATAAAATACATAGGAATAGACTTAACTAAAGAAATGAAAGATTTCAAAAACGAAAATTCTAAAATGATCTCTAAAATAAAACATTACAGAAAGCAATTGAAGCAATTACAGAAGAATGGAAAGATAGTTCATGTTTATGAATGAAAAGAATCAGTATTGTTAAAATGACCATACTGCCTAAAAGAATCTACAGATTCAATGCAATTCCTATCAAAATACCCATGGCATTCCTCACAAAGATAGAAAAAATAATCCTAAAATTTATATGAAACCAGAAAGAAAAACCAGAATAACCAATGCCATGCTGAACATTTGGAAGAAAACTGGAGAAATCACATTATTTGACTCAAAAATATACTACAGAGTTATAGTAACCAAAACAGAATGATACTGGCATAAAAACAGACAAGTAGACAAATTGGACAGAATAGAGAACCCAGAAATAAATCCACACATTTATAGTCAACATATTTTGATGAAGGTGCCAATAACATACTGTAAGAAAAGGACAATCTCTTCAATAAATAGTACTGGCTGTGGAAACTAGATATCCATATCTAGAAGAATGAAACTAGCTTCCTTTCTCTTATCATATATAAAAATCAAATCAAAATAGATAAAAGACTTAAATCCATGACCTCAATCTATGAAACTACCAGAAAAAAACTGTAAAGAAACACTCTAGTACACTGGTCTTGACAATGATTTTTTGAGTAAGATCTCAAAAACACAGGAACCAAAGCAAAAATGGACAAATGGGATAATATCAAACTAAAAAGTTTCTGCACAACAAAGAAAAAAAAATCAACAGAGTGAAGGGACAACCCACAGAACGGAAGAAAATATTTGCAAACTACTCATCTCACAAGAGATTAATAACCAGAATATATAAGGAGCTCAAACAACTCAATAAAAAATTGTTAAAGTAAACACACAAATAATCCAATTAAAAACGGACAAGTGAGCTGAATAGACCTTTTTCAAAAGAAGACATACAAATGGCCAACAGGTATAAGTAAAACAGATGAACATCACTAATCTTCAGAGAAATGCAAATTAAAACTATGATGAGATACCTTCTCACCTCAGTTGAAACAGGTTTTATCCAAAAGACAGACAATAATAAGTATTAGCTAGGATGTGAAGAAAGGAACCCTTGTTCATTGTTTGGAGGAATATAAATTAGTAAAGCCACTATGGAGAACAGTATAAAGGTTCCCCAAAAAGCAAAAAATATACTATACTACTATATGATCCAGCAATCCCCTTGCTGAGTATATACTCACATGAAAGGAAATCAGTTTATTGAAGAGGTATCTGCATTCCCACATTTATTGCAACACTATTCATAATAGCAAAGATATGGGATCAACCTATGTGCCTATCAATGAATAAATGATTACAAAATGAGAGACACACACACACAGACACACACAGCTGAATATCATTCAGCTAGAAAAAGAATAAAATCCTGTCATTTGCAACATCATGGATGGAACTGGAGGCCACTATATTGAGTGAAATAAGCCAGAGACAGAAAGGCAAATATCCCATGTTCTCACTCACACGTGGGGGTTTTAATTTAAAAAGAACTCTTGGAGATAGAGAGCGGAATGATGGTTGCCAGAATGTGGAAATGGCAGCAGGGAGGGAGTGGGGGGAGGTGGGATAAAATGGGGATGGTTAATGGGTAAAAAGTACAGTTAGATAGAAGGAATTGGTAGCACAATAATGTGACTATAGTTAACAATAATTTATTACATATTTTAAAATAAGTAGAACAGTGAAATTGGGATGTTCCAAACACAAATAAATAATAAAGGCTTGAGGTGATAATGGGTGCTCCAATGACCCTGACTGGATGCTCCAATAACCTTATTATACATTGTATGCTTGTATCAAACATCACACGTTCCTCTTAAATATATGCAACCATTATGTACCATAATAAATAATTTTGTTTTTGAGACGGAGTTTTACTCGTTGCCCAGGTTGGAGTGCAATGGTGCGATCTTGGCTCACTGCAACCTCCGCCTCCCAGGTTCAAGTGATTCTCCTGCCTCAGCCTCCCAAGTAGCTGGGATTACAGGCATGAGCCACCACGCCTGGCTAATTTTATATTTTTAGTAGAGACGGGGTTTCTCCATGTTGGTCAGGCTGGTCTCGAACTCCCGACCTCAAGCGATCCTCCCACCTCGGCCTCCCAAAGTGCTAGGATTACAGGCATGAGCCACTGTGCCCGTCCAATAAATAAAAATTTTTAACGAAAAAAAGTAAAACTTTTAAAGACAAAAAGTGAAATAAAAATGACTTTCTTATAGTCATAAATTGGTAAACACCCTGCTCCCCGCACAATATATATAGTCTTTAGCCTTAGAAAACGTGTTTCAAAAATGACTCTGACATCTTAATAAGGCTTAGGGTTTACCATTATTTTACATTTATTTACAATTTGTTATTCTTTATATGAAAGAACATAGGCCACTGATGATATCTCTTGTTTTCTCTATCTGAATTGAAATGGTAAAATCTAGATGATCCCAGGTATGTTCAGGAAATGCTTTACCACCAGGGCCTCATGAAATTTAGTAACATATTTAGTCATCATTCAAATATTGAATGAATTACCCAAATTTATCAAAAGTTTACCTTAAAACTACAGCTCTGATAACCTCAGCCCTAGTGAGGAAAAAACTGACCAAGCTTTTATATCATGTTTTAAAATTCTTTTCTACTTTTGAAATAAATTATATAACACTTCTATGAAAAGTTAATTTAGGATGTTTAAAACAGCTATTCTTCACCTTGGCTGCAGTGCTCCTACTCCGGGAGATTCTGATGACTGGATCTGGTGGTAGCTACTTTATGCAGCCAAGGTCAAGACCCATTTATGTAAAAACGAAACTTAGCAATAATTTTGCCTCTTCTTCAGGCAAATAGAATGCCTTGGGAATTCAAGTCAAGCTCTGTCTTCTCTCTAGAACTATGAAAGTTCTCTTTTCAATACATTTATTTTAAAAGTTATATGCAGTGCATTTTTTTTTATTTTTCCCAAAAGTGGTCATGTGACTATACTTAGTAAGACTTGAAACATTATTTTATCTACTTTACCTCATTCATCTTAGCTATGTGATACCTAGGATTTCTAGAGTCAAACCACACTTTAGGTAAACATTGTTTTTCTCTGACCTATTCCAGAAAAAAATTCTTAATTAAGTTATTCTTTAAAATTTATTCTACCTGGACAGAAATCATCACTTTAATTTTTCCAACAACTTTTAGCTTTGGGTTGAGCTACAGCTACCCAAATATTTCTTGGAGTTAGGGGGATATGTCACTAGGCCATTTCAACAGAATAAACTGGAAACTTATATAATTTTTTAAAATATTATTCTAAAAGCGGTACTACAAAACAGTATTTTCCCATAGGGCATTTAAAAAATAAAAAAGGATAAAATCTCCCTACCCACATCCTACAGTTTAAAGACTCCTCCTAGTTAATCGAGTTGAGTCACTGTCACACTGGTTCTGTGGTTCAAAGTTTCTGGAACACTCCTGACTCACAGGCCCAATATAGCCACACTTCATCAACAGATACCAGTTTCTGTGCTCTTGTTGCCTGCATCTGAAACAAACCACAGTGGTTTCCCCAGCCACCTCCTTCATAAAGAAGAGAAAGAACTGACGATCCCCCTTGAGTGCCTCCTTCTCCTGCAGGGCCTTGACTGTTGAGGACACCCAGTTGTCTCAGCTTCAGCAGACACCCTCCTTTACCCTTCCTGATGGTTATTCTGCCTCAGATGCTTTAGAAGAAGAACAAAATTACTAAACCTGGTCGTTAGTCAAAAGGTAATGCTAAAATAACTAATTCCCTAGAATGAAAACTGCACAGGTAGGGAAATGAAGAGGTGTTGGTCAAAGGGTACCAAATACAGGTAAAGGATGAATGTTCTGGGGATCCAATACACAGCATGACTGTAGTTAACAATACTGTACTGTATACTTGAAATTTGCTAAGACAGTAGATCTGGAATGTTCTCACCACACACACAAGTAACTATACGAGGTGATGGATGTGTTAACTAACCTGACTGTGCTAATCATTCCACTATATATACATATGCATGCATATCAATATGTGTACATGTACACATATATACAATATGTGTGTGTATGTACACATATATACAATATGTGTGTATACATATATACAATATGTGTATATATGCATGCATATCAATATGTATATATACACATATATACAATATGTATATATACACATATATACAATATGTATATATATGCATGCATATCAAATACTCATGTTGCACACCTCAAATATGTACAATTTTGTCAACCATACCTCGATAAAGCTGGGGGAGAGAGAAAAAGCAAAGTTGCTTCACTTAAGAAACAAAAAGAAATCTGTATCATCCTCTTGATAAAAAAATTTCCCTTTTAGTAGACTGAGAAAACACTTTTCAAATTTTTGACCAACTACTCTTATAATAAAATATATTTTATTTCACAACCATAGGCATGGCCTAATTCCTAAAACATGTTGACATACATGTAGAGAAAAAGAAGTTTCACAGTACAATACTAAACCTTGGTTATTAGTCAGTTTTGTTGTAATAATCCTGCATAACAAGCTTCAAATCTTAATGCTTACAGTAACAATGAATTCTTTCTCAAACATGACTGTGTTATCAGCTGTGACTCTGCTGGGATTGGATAGAATCTACTGAGTCAGGCTCCAGACTGAGAGCTGGAATCAGGTTTATTTAACTGATTTTCTCATTCTTAGACCAGGGTCTTCTCTTGTGGAAGTACATGGGTATCCAAGAGCGTATGTGGTGACAAATAATGCTCTTAAATCTTCTGCGAAAAACTGCATACTAGTACTTCTTTCTATGTATTGTTAGTCACAACAAAGTATATAGCCAAGCTCAAAGTCAAAAGACAAAGTCAACAGGAGAGTGGGAAAAGAAGAAAGCATTATGAAAAAATACCCTCCACCACAACTTGCCATCATCTGTGATTTATATTTTTCTATATATTTTCTCTCATTAAAAAAACTGATATTTACAACCTCCCAAACTAATTCTACAACCTATAAATAAGTCATGGTCATACCTTACAAAACACTGGACCAGAGCATCTTTGAAATACGATACCAAATTATAACCAATTAATGGAAATTTGTGTGAGTAAAGTCACTGTCTGGGAAGTTCCAGACCTGAATCCACCATTAACTATTTATGAAGCTGTAAGTAAAGTATTTTTCATCTAAGACTTCAGACTGCTTTAAAATAAATGGTATCAATAGTGCTTTAATGAAGTGCTATTAATTTTTCATTATTTATGGAAATAAATGTTTATCACTCTATTATTATTTAACAAATATACAGAAGCTTGTGTTGAAGTAAGTATGGCAATATCTATTGCAAAAATCAGGACTCTTTTAAATGGTGGAAGAAATTAAGACTTGTACATTCATTGCGTTGTAAACTACTTTTCCAGTTTTCCATAAAATGAAGAGAGTATGTGATGGGGCCGTCAGAATGAGACTCAATAAGGAAAACTAATGGTATTATTGGATTTTAGCATATGCTCTACCCAAGAGAATGTTCCAGGTGTACTTGAAAAGTATGCGTATTCTGCTATTACTTAGTGGAGCATTCTATAAGTGACAATCAGATCAAGGTAACTGAAAGTGTTCAAATCTTCTATACCCTTAATTTGTTCTGCCCAATTCTCCTGTTAACTATGAGAAAGCTGGATTCGTATCTCCATATTGAAGGTTGAGTTGTCAATTTCTCTTTTAATTCTAAAAATTTCTACTTCATGTAATTTGAGGCTCTGTTGTTAAGTGCATATGCATAGGTACTTGTTATTACATTACTGATATATTAACTCTTTCATCATTGTGAATGTCTCTCTTTTTCTCTAGTAACACTGAAGTTGGCCCAATTTTAAACTTGCATCTTTTCTCAGAAAACTGACCATCAGACCTCCCAGATGATTTCAGGGAGGTAAGGATTTCTGGATCACTGCACCTGGACAATAAGAAGAATCATTGCCTGTTGATCAATTCCTTTCTCCTCCCTCCCTAATTCTGTCTTTCTGCATGTGGTTATAGTGCTATGCTGGATCACTGCTGCCTGTTGATCAACTCCTCTTCCTTGTCCCTCCTGTTTTCCTTCTTAGATATATAAAAACCTAACTTTGGTCAGAGAAGGAAGGCGGATTTGAGGTTTTGCTCCCTTCTCTCTGGCTGACATCACCCATAAAATAGTAAAGCCTTCTTCCCTGGCAATACTTGCCATCTCAGTGATTGGCTTTCTGTGCCGCAAGCAATGGGACCCGGACCAAACCTCTGGTGACAACACTTCTCATATTAAAGTCTATTTTGTCTGATGATAATATAGCTGGTCCAGCTTCCGTATAGTTCTGGTTAGCCTGTTATAACTTTCCATCCTTTTACATTCAAAGTTCTGTTACTTTGAACCTAAAGTTTTCTCTTATTGAAAGCATATAATTAAACCTTGATTTATCATCAAGTCTGACACTGTCTCTTAAAATATATACATATTATATAAGATTATATATGCATATGCAGTCCAGCCCTTGTGGACACTAAGCCTGCTATAAAAATGTACCTTAGACTGGGTAATTTACAAAAAATAGAAATTTACTGCTAACAGTTCTAAAACCTGAAAATTTCAAGATCAAGTTGAAAGTGCAAGCAAATTCAGCGTCTGGTGTGGGCTCACCCCCTGCATCAAGACGGCACCTTTTTAGCTATGTCCTCACATGACAGAAGGGTGAAAGCGTCTCACTCAGCCTCTTCTATGAGGACATTGATTCCACTTACAATGTTGAAGATCTCTTGACTTAATCATTTCTCAAAGCCTTCACTTCTTAATACTATCACATTGTGTGCTAGGTCATAACATATGAATTTGGAAGAGACATCAACATTCAGACCAAAGAAATACAGTTTTTGATATTTAGTAAGAAGTGATACAGAATAAACTATACATATATAACATGTACAACTTGATAAGTTTGACAAACACACATGAAACTTTGAATTCACCAACACGATCAAGTTAACAAATATAATCCCCACAACATTCCTTACGGCTACTCTATAATCTCTATTTCCTCCCCCTCCCACAACCACATCCCTGGGCAACTACTAATCTGTAGTTTACTATGCATTGCTTTCTAGACTTTTATAAAAACAGAGTCATACAAAATATCTTCTTCTCAGTGTATTTTCTGAAGATAATTTTTGAGACTCATATCGTTGTGTACACAAATAGTTCATTCCTTTTTGTTTGGCTAAGTAATATTCAATTGTACTTTCATAGCAGAGTTTGTATACTTGTTGATGGGTATGAGGTTTGTTTTATAATTTTAGCTGTTACAAATAAAGCTGCTTGAATGCTCATGTCTTTGCTATTGTGAATAGTGCCACAATGAACATACACATGTATGTGTCTTTGTGACAGAACTTTGGGTATATACCCAGTAATAGGACTGCTGGGTGAAATGATAGTTCTATTTTTAGGTGTTTGAGAAATTGCCACACTGTTTTCCACAATGGTTGAACTAATTTACACCCCTACCAAGTGTATAAGCATTCCTTTTTCTCCTACAAAAAAAATATAAAAATTATCTGGGTATGGTGGTGCACGCCTGTAGTCCCACCTATTTGGGAGGTTGGGGTGGGAGGATAGCTTGAGCCTGGGAGGCAAAGGTTTCAATGATCCAAGATGGAGCCACTGCACTCCAGCCTGGGCAATAAAATAAGACCCTGTGTTAAAAATAAAAACTAAAAAATAAACCACAACCTGGCCAGTGTTTCTTAGTTTTTGACTTTTTAATAATAGCCATTCTGACTGGTGTGAGATGCTATCTCATTGTGGTTTTGATTTGCATTTCCCTAATTATCAGTGATGTTGAGCTTTTTTTCATATGCTTGTTGACCACGTGTGTGTCTTTTGAAAAGTGTCTGTTCATGTCCTTTGCCCGCTTTTTAATGTGGTTGGTTGTTTTTTCTTGTAGATTTGTTGAAGTTCTTTATAGATGCTGGATATAAGCCCTTGTCAGATGCATAGTTTGCAAAAAGTCTTTCCTGTTCAATAGGATGTCTGTTTACCCTGTTAGTTTATTTTGCTGTTCCAAAGCTCTTTAGTTTAATTACATCCCATTTGTCAATTTTTGCTTTTGTTGCCATTGCTGTTGGCATCTTTACAATGAAATATTCGCCCATGCTTATTCCCTGAATGGTATTCCCTAGGTTGTCTTCCAGGGTTTTCATAGTTCTGGGTTTTACTATTAAGTCTTTAATCCATTTTGAGTTAATTTTCGCATATGACGTAGGGAAAGGGTCAAGTTTCAATTTTACACATATGACTAGCCAGTTATTCCAACACCATTTATGAACAGGGAATCCTTTCCCTGTTGCTTGTTTTTGTCAGGTTTGTCAAAGACCAGAAGGTTACAGGTGTGTGGTCTTATTTCTGATTTCTCTATTCTGTTCCACTGGTCTGTGTGTCTGTTCTTGTATCAGCACTATGCTGTCTTGGTAGCTGTACCCCCATCGTATGGCTCAAAGTTGGCTAGCATGATTCCTCCAGGTTTTTTTTTTTTCCTTAAGATTGCCTTGGCTATTCAGGCTCCTTTTTGGTTCCACATGAATTTTTAAATACTTTTCTCTACTTATGTGAAGAATGGGAATGACAGTTTAATGGGAATAGCACTGAATCTATAAATTGCTTTAGGCCGTATGACCATTTTAACAAAATTTATTCTTTCTATCCATGAGCATGGAATGCTTTTCCATTGGTTTGTATCACCCTTGATTTATTTGAGCAGTGGATTGTAGTCCTCCTTGTAGAGATACTTCACCTCCCATGTAAGCCTTATTCCTAGGTATTTTATTCCTTTTGTCGAAATTGTAAATGGGAGTTTGTTTGTGATTTGGCTCTCAGCTTGCCTGTGGTTGGTGTACAGGAATGATTTTTGCACATTTATTTTGTATGCTGATACTTTGATGAAGTTGCTTATTAGCTTAAGAGGATTTGGGGCTGAGAGTATGGAGTTTTTTAGATATAAAATCACGTCATCTGCAAACAGGGATAGTTTGACTTCCTCTCTTCCTATTTGAATGCATTTTATTTATTTATCTTGCTTGATTCACATGAGCAGAAGTTCCAATACTATGTTAAATGGGAGTGGTGAGAGAGGACATCCTCATCTTGTGCTGGTTTTCAAGGGGAATGCTTCTAGCTTTTGCCCATTCAGTATTTGTTGGCTATGGGTTTGTCAAAGATGGCTCTTATTATTTTAAGGTATGTTCCTTCAATAACTAGCTTATCGAGAGTTTTTAACATGAAGGAATGTTGAATTTTATCAAAAGTCTTTTCTGCATCTACTGAGATAATCATGTGGTTTTTGTATTTCGTTCCGTTTATGTGATGAATCACATTTGTTGATTTGCGTACATTGAACCGAACTTGCATCCTGGGGATGAAACTGACTTCATCTTGATGGATAAGATTCTTTACGTGCTGCTGGATTCTGTTTGCCAGTATTTTGTTGAGGATTTTTGCATCAATGATCATCATGGATATTGGCCTGAAGTTTTCTGTTTTTGTTGTATCTCTGCCAGTTTTTGGTATCAGGATGATGCTGGCCTTGCAGAATGAGTTAGCAAGGAGTCTCTCCTTTTCCATGTTTTAGAATAGTTTCAGTAGGAATGGTGCCAGCTCTTCTTTGTACATCCGGTAGAATTCAGCTGTGAATTCATCTATGGACCTGGAGTTTTCTCTATGGAAAAGTTTTTAAGTGAAGTTCAACTCTTTTACACCCACACACACACACACACACACACACACCCCACAGTTAACTTCATTAAGTTACTTTAAGGGTGAAAGATTGGATACTTTCTACCCAAAATCAGGAAGAACATAAGGATTCCTGTTCTTACCACATTTATTAATAGTTGGAGAGGAAGTTCTGAACAGGACAACTAGGCAAGAAATATTTTTTTAAAATGCATTCAAATTGTAAAGAAAGAAGTAAAATAAATTATCACGATTTATCTATATCATGATGATGTATACAGAAAATCAAAAGGAATCCACCAAAAGTTTATTGATACTAATAAACAATTTCACCAATGTTGCAGGATACAACACGAATATATAAATATGAATTGTAGTTCTATACTCCAGTAATGAACAATTCAAAAATGAAATTAAGAATACAGTTATATTGATAATAGCATTAAAAAGAATAAAATACTTAGGGAAAATTTAACAGAATTACTACAAAATTTTCACACTGAAAGCTACAAAATATTCTTGAAAGAACTTAAAGAAAACCTAAATAAATGAAAATACATGTCATGGTCATTAATCAGAAGACTTAATATTGTTAAGATGATAATACTCCTGTATTAGTCTTTTCTCACATTGCTATAATGTAAGAACATAACCTGAGACTTGGTAATTTATGAAAAAATAAGACATTTAATTTGCTCACAGTTCTGTGGGCTATACAGGAAGTATGCCTGGGGAGTCTTCAAGAAGCTTATAATCAAGTGAGAAGGCAAGGGGGGAAGCTGGCACATCCTACATGGCAGGATCAGGAGGAAGAGAGAGTGAGGGGGGTTACTACACAGTTTTAAACAACCAGATCTTGTGAGAACTCTTATCTTTAGACAGCACTAGGGGAACAGTACTAAACCATGAGAAACCATCCCCATGATCCAATCACCTCCCACCAGACCCCACCTCAAAGACTCGATCACAATTCAACACGAGATTTGAGTGGAGACACAGAGCCAAACCATATTATTCTTCCACCCCTGACTCTTCCCAAATCTCACAACCTTCTTCCATTTAAAAACATAATCATGCCTTCTCAACAGTTCTCCAAGTCTTAACTCATTTGCATTAACTCAAAAGTCCAAGTCCAAAATCTCATCTGAGACAAGGCAAGTCCCTTTTACCTATGCACCTGTAAAATCAGAAAGAAGTCAATTACTTCCAACATACAATGGGGGTACAAGAATTGAGTAAATGCTCCAGTTCCAAAAGAAAAAAAATGCCCAAAACAAATGGGCTACAGGCCCCATGCACGTCCAAAACCCAGCAGGGCAGTCAATAATCTTAAAGTTCTAAAATAATTTCCTTTGATTCCATGTCTTATATCCAGGCCACACTGATGCAAGGGGTGGGATCCCAAGTCTTTGGGCAGCTCTGTTTTCACAGACTGGCATTGAGTGTCTATGGCCTTTCCAGGCACGCAGTGCAAGCTGTTTGTGGATCTACCATTCTGGGGTCTGGAGGACTGTGACCGTCTTCTCACAACTTCACTAGGCAGTGATCCAGTGAGGACTCTGTGTGGGGGCTCCAACCATGTATTTCCCCTCCACACTGTCCTACTAGAGGTTCTCCATGAGGGCTCTGCCCCTGCAGGAGACTTCTGCCTGAATGTCAAGGCATTTACACACATCTTCTGGAATCTAGGTGGGGGCTCCCAAACCTCAAAACTCTTGCTCTCTGTGTACCTGCAGGCTTAACACTAGGTGGAGGCAGCCAAGGCTCCCATCCTCTGGAGCAGTGACCTGAGACATATCTGGGGACCATTTAGCCATGGATTCAGTTGGAGTGACTAGAGCACATGGTGCCATGTCCCAAGGATGCACAGAGCAGTTGGGCCCTGGGCCTGGCACACAAATCGACTCTTCCATTCTAGGCACACAGGCCTGTGAAGGGAGGGGCTGCTCTGAAGGTCTCTCAAACACCTTGGAGGAATTTTCCCATTGTCTTGGCTATTAACATTTGGCTCCTCTTTCGTTATGCAAAATTTCTGCAGCTGGCTTGAATTTCTCCAGAGAAAATGAGTTTTTCTTTTCTTCCACATGGCCAGGCTACAAATTTTCCAAACTTTTATGTTCTGATTCTCTTTTAAATATAAGTTTCAGTTTCAGGTCATTTCTTTATTTATGCAAATGAATGTAGGCTTTTAGAAGCAGCCAGGCCACCTCTTGAATGCTTTGCTGCTTAGAAATTTCTTCTGCCAGATACCTTAGATCCTCTCTCTCAAGTCCAAAGTTCCTCAGATCTCTACAGCAGGGGCAGAATGCCTCCAGTCTCCAGTCTCTTTGCTAAGCCATAGTAAGAGTGGCCTTTAGTCCAGTTCCCAGTAAATTCACCATCTCCATCTGAGACCTCATCAGCCTGGACTTCACTGTCCGTATCATTACCAGGATTTCGGTCAAAACCATTCAACAAGTCTCTAGGGAGTTCTAAACTTTCCCTCATCTTCCTGTCTTCTTCTGAACCCCCCAAACTGTTTCAACCTCTTCCCGTTACCCAGTTCCAAAGTCACTTTCACGTTTTCAGGTATCTTTATAGCAATGCCACACTCCCGGTACCAAATTTCCATATTAGTCCATTCTTACATTGCTATTAATAACTACCTGAGACTGGGTAATTTATAAAGAAAAGAAGTTTAATTGGCTCACAGTTCCACAGGCCATAGAGGAAGCATGGCTAGGGAGGCCTCAGAAAATTTACAATCATGATAGAAGCCTAAGGGGAAGCCAGTATATTCTACATGGCCAGAGCAAGAGAAAGACTGTGGCAGGTGGGTGTGAGAGGTGCTCCATACTTTTAAACAAGTAGATATCATGAGAACTCTATCATGAGAGAGCACTAGGGTGATAATGCTAAACCATTAGAAACCACCCCCATGATCCAATCACCTCCCACCAGGCCCCACCTCCAACACCTGGGATCACAATTCAACACGAGGTTTGGGTGGGGACACAGAGTCAGAACTCCCTAAATTGATCTTCAAATTCAATGCATTCCCTACCAAAATCTCTCTGGAATTTTTTTTTTTTTTTAATTTGACAAGTTGAATCTAGAATTTGTATGGAAAAGCAAGTGTCATATTGTTTTTCCTTTCTAATTTGGTTTTGAAGTCTCTTTCAAGAGATCAGCACTACGCTCTAGCCCTGCCCTGATGGGGCTCCAGGGGATCTTGTCATGGATACTTACAGTGTGCCTTTTATGTGATGCTTCTTCATCCTGGCAGATGGCCTGTGCCTAAGTGGCTGACCCACGACCAGGTGTCCCTCTCACAGGAAACTTGCTCACATTGGCAGGCACACTGTGTCTCTTGTCTGACCTGTGTTCAGTTTATTCCTACTCTTTAGGAGAGCCCTTAGCAGAGAAAAATCTATGTTTCAGTATGTCTGTCAGGTGAAACAAAGAGGAGGCAAAGCAACAAAACACAAGAAATAACAGAAGCAGATTATTCCCTACAGATCCCAGAGAGAAGAGAGCAGCAGGCCTCACAGGGCCAATGGGAAGGGGAGAGCTATCTGGGATACACACTCAACCAGAGGAGGAGGGGCAAGAGAGAGAGAGGCAGGTACCTCTGGGCCAATGCCTTAATTGCAGTGCAAGGTGTTACATATGCAGATTTCCCATAAGGATTTCTAACTGGTAGGTTTAGATCAAGCAAGCACAAGTTATGTGGAGTCATACTGTGACTGAGAGGTGATCACTGCAGAATATCTATGCAGTTCATACGGGGGTGGGGGCCATGCAGTGAGTAAGTAGGTAGTACCTAGCTGTTTCCTCCTGTGTAAGACAGATATTTAGATTGGCCACATTGAGGAAGTGAGAGGAGGTGGAGAAGGCAAACTGTATCAAAGATGACTATGGCCTGCTTCTGGTATGGGAGTCTAATTTATATTCAAAATGAATGCCGAGGCAAGATAAAATTATAGAAATTCAGCAAAGGACCAAGAATTGTCAAAAGAATCTTGAAGAAAAAAAAGCAAATTTAGAGGACTCACATTTTCCAATTTTAAAACTTATAAAGCTACAATAATCAGTATAGTGTACAGGGATAGAGGTGAATACAAAGATGAGTGGAATATGATAAAAAGTCCACTAAAAAAACCCTCATATTTATGGTCAATTAATATTTTTTGCAGGGGAGGCCAAATCTAGCTCTGTCTCCCAGGCTGGAGTGCAGTGGTGCAATCTCAGCTGACTGCAACCTCCACCCTCCTTCCAGGTTCAAGCAATTCTACTGCCTCAGCCTCCTGAGTAGCTGGGATTACAGATGTCTGCCACCACACCCAGCAAAGTTTCGTATTTTTAGTAGAGACGGGGTTTTTCCATGTTGGCTGGGCTGGTCTCGAACTCCTGACCTCAGGTGATCTGCCTGCCTCAGCCTCCCAAAGTGCTGGGATTACAGGTGTGAAGGTGTGAGCGATCACACCCAGCCTGGTCAATTGTTGACAACTGTGCCAAAAATGATTTAATGATCAGGAATGGTCTCAACAAATGATGTTGGGACAACTGGGTATTCATGTGCAAAATAAAAATGAAGTTGGACCCCCACCTCACAACATATGTAAAACAACTCAAAATTCATAATAGACCTAAATGTAAAAGCTAAAACTATAAAATTCTTAGGAAAAAATATAGAAGTAAATCTTTGTGGCCTGGGACTAGGTAATGGCTTCTCTGATGGGAGTACAAAAGAAAAATTGTCAACATGATAAAAATAGATAAATTGGACTCCATTTAAAATTTTAAAAAATTGTGATTCAAAGAACGCCATCAAGAAAGTGAAGAGACAATCATAAAATGGGATAAAATATTTTCAAATCATATATCTGATAATACACTTTTATTCAAGATATAGAAAGAACTCCCAGGACTCAATAATTGAAAGATAATTTATTTTAAAATGAGGAAAGAATCTGAATAAACATTTTTTTCAAATAAGATATAAAAATGACCAACAAGCATAAGGAAAATTGTTTGATGTTTTATCCATTAGGGAACTGCAATCAAAATTGCAATATGATACTACTTCACACCCAGTAGGATGGCCAAAATAAAAAAAGGCAGAGAAGAACAAGTTTTGACAAGGATGTGGAGAAACTAGAACCATCATGAATTGCTAGTGGGGATTTAAAATAGTAGCTACTTTGGAAAACAGTATGAAATGTCCTCAAACTGTTAAACATAGAGTTACCATATGACCTAGCAATTCTATTCCTAAGAATATACTCTAGAGAAATAAAAAATATGTAAAACTAAGTGTCCGTATCAAAACTTATACATGAATATTCATAGCTGCATTATTCATAGTAGCCAAAAAGTAGAAACAAACCAAATTTCCATCAACAAGAGCCACCTAAGACCATATTTTATAATTCCTTATAGAAAAAAGTCCAGAATAAGAAAATCTATAGAAAAAAGAAAAGTGGATTTCTTTTTTCAGATTTGCAGTTGCTTCAGTCTAGGAGTTGGGAGGGAAATGGAAAATGACTGCTAATGAGGTTAGGGTTTATTTCTAAAGTGACAAAAATGCTTTAAAATTAATTATGATTATGCAACTCTATGAATATTCTGGAAAATCTTGATTTTTATGCTTAAATATGCAAATTGTATAGAATATAAATTATATCTCAAGCTATGTAAAAATGACTTTTAAAATACAGGGCAATTCAGTTTATCTATTTTCACTTTAGTCACCTTTGGTAGTTTGTCTCTTGCAAAATAAAAAAATTGTCCATCCATTTAATCTAAACATTTAAATTAATTGGCAGAATATTGTTTATAATCTTTTATTTTCCTGAATCTGTAGAATCTGTAGTGAGATTGTTTTGATTTAATTTAATGTAACTTAATTTGGGAGAGCTAAGTAATTAAACATGAGGCCAAAGTACGTAAGAAAGTGGCAGTCTTTTATTGCAAATATGCACACACTCTCGGGCGAAGTTCTCTGGTCCTCAGGTGTGGGGGGCCAGGGAAGTC
>NW_012100965.1:359414-363086 GCF_000951045.1 Mandrillus leucophaeus
CTGGAAGGTTGTGGGTTTACGGGAATGAGGGCAAGGAACACCTGGCCCGCCCAGGGCGGAGAACCGCTAAAAGGCCTTCTTAAGCCACAAACAAAAGCATGAGCGATCTGTGTCTTAAGGGCGTGTTCCTGCTGCAGTCAATCCGGCCCATCCCTTCGTTTCCCATAAGGGATACTTTTAGTTAATTTAACATCTGCAGAAACAATGCTAATGACTGGTTTGCTGTTAATAAATATGTGGGTAAATCTCTGCTCAGGTCTCTCAGCTCTGAAGGCTGTGAGACCCCTGATTCCCCACTTCACACCTTTATATTTCTGAGCGTGTGTCTTTAATTCCTCTAGCGCCTCTGGGTGAGGGTCTCCCTGACAGAGCTGGTCTCGACAAGTGGCATCCATTCATGGGGGCTCGAATCCAGGTCGAAGGGTGGCCAGAGCAATGGTTGGAATGGAAAACTAGCTGGAGGACACCCGAGTACTCTTAAAGCAATCCCCATGGTGAGTAAGAAGGGGAGCTCGGAAGCGTCTGGGTAACAATGGGACAGGGGTGGGGTCTGGTTCCTTTCACCTTGGAACTTTTTCACACTGATGACAAGGAGGAACAAGAATATAGCGAAGTAACAGAAGAGGTTACAGAGCAGGTTTATATGCCAGCCGAAGCTGAAGTGTCAAAGGAAGGAGAGGTTCATCCCTACCCTTCTGCACCCCCTCATTATTATTTTGAAGAAAATGACCCCCCAGATCTTTCTTTTCTGGACGACACTGGGCGAAAAGTAGTTGCCCCAGTGACTGTTCGAGCGGCGCCTCGAGTGACCACTCTTAGTTCTATTCAGGCAGGAATTCAGCAAGCTAGATGAGAGGGCGATTTAGAGGCTTGGCAG
This sequence comes from Mandrillus leucophaeus, assembly GCF_000951045.1. Taxonomy (NCBI): domain Eukaryota; kingdom Metazoa; phylum Chordata; class Mammalia; order Primates; family Cercopithecidae; genus Mandrillus; species Mandrillus leucophaeus. The sequence goes on from NW_012100965.1 coordinate 360,292, forward strand.
TTCCCTGTTAGAATACACTCCCCAGATCAACAGGGAAATATTACAGCTACGTTTGAGCCTTCTCCTTTTAAATTACTCAAAGAATTAAAATAAGCAATAAATGAGTATGGACCAGGTTCTCCTTTTGTAATGGGACTGTTAAAGAATGTTACTCTATCCAGTCGGGTGATTCCTACTGACTGGGACGCTCTTACTTGAGCTTGTCTAACTCCTGCTCAGTTCTTACAGTTTAAAACTTGGTGGGCAGATGAAGCTTCCATTCAGGCTGCTCACAATGCCCAGGCCCAACCTCCCATTAATATAACTGCAGACCAACTTTTGGGGGTTGGCAGCTGGGCTGGTTTAGATGCACAACTGGTCATGCAGGATGAGGCCATAGAACAGCTTAGAGGAGTGTGCATTAGAGCTTGGGAAAAAAATCACTTCAGGTGGGGAAAAATACCCTTCCTTTAGTGTTATAAAACAGACACCCAGAGAACCATATGTTGATTTTATAGATCCGTTACAGGAGTCTCTTAAAAAGATGATTGCAGATTTGGCTGCTCAGGATATAGTGTTGCAGTCACTAGCTTTCGACAATGCTAATCCCGATTGCCAGGCTGCTCTGTGACCTATCAGAGGGAAAGCACATTCAGTTGATTATATCAACATAAAGCTACCTTGTTGGCACAGGCAATGGCAGGACTGAGAGTGGATAAAGGAATACTCCATTTTCTGGAGCTTGTTTTAACTGTGGGAAGCATGGTCATACTAAAAAAGAATGCAGAAAAAATCAGCGAGTCAGGCCACCAGATAGGGGAGAAAAGAAAACTGCTGATCCTGAAACATGTCCAAAATGTAAAAAAGGAAAACATTGGGGTGATCACTGTCACTCTAGGTTTGATGGGAACCTGATTTTGGGAAACGTCATGAGGGGCCCATCCCGGGGCATTTCCAGCTCAGCCATTCCCTCACCCCTGTACAACATCTGTCCCCCGCCACAGTCACTAGGGACAATAGGATTACTTTTAGGAAGGTCTAGTGTAAGTTTAAAAGGTGTACAAATACATACAGGAGTCATTGATTCAGATTACAATGGGGAAATTCAAATTGTTATATCCACTTCTGTTCCCTGGAAAGCAGAGCCAGGAGAGCACATAGGACAGCTCCTGATTGTGCCATATGTGGGAATGGGAAAAAGGGAAATTAAACGAACAGGAGGATTTGGAAGCACAAATAAACAAGGCAAAGCAGTTTACTGGGTAAATCAAATTACTGATAAACTCCCTACCTGTGAAATAACTATTCAAGGAAAGAAATTTAAAGGTTTGGTACCTTTCAATCATTTCTCTACAGCACGGGCTGTCCACGTGGCCAGTTCAACCCGCTCAGTTTAACGTAGTTGGAGTCGGTAAAGCCGCTGAAGTATATCAAAGTGGTTATATTTTGCATTGTGAGGGGCCCGAAGGACAACCTGGGACTATTCAACCAATGATAACTTCTGTACCTATGAATTTACGGGGAAGAGATTTATTATAACAATGGGGAGCACACGGTCTAATCCCAGAATAAGTGGAGAAACAAAGTTCCTGCCAAAGATTAGGAAATGATTTTTGATGGTGGCCATTGTTAAGCCTCCAGAAGCTATACCTTTAAAATGCTTAACAGATAAGCCAATTGGGATAGAACAATGGCCGGTAAATAAAGAGAAACTGGAGGCTTTAGAGAAATTAGTTGCTGAACAATTAGAAAATGGGCACATAGCTCCAACATTTTCTCTTTGGAATTCTCCAGTTTTCGTAATTAAGAAAAAACTCAGGAAAATGGAGAATGTTAACTGACTTAAGAGCCATCAATTCAGTTATACAACCTATGGGAGCATTACAGCCAGGATTGCCTTCTCCTGCTATAATTCCAAACAATTGGCCTTTAATAGTTATAGATTTAAAAGATTGTTTATTTGCTATCCCTTTACCTCAGCAAGACTGTGAACGGTTTGCATTTACGATTCCTGCGGTAAACAACCTGCGGCCTGCTAAGCGTTATCATTGGAAAGTGTTGCCACAGGGCATGTTAAACAGTCCGACTACTTGCCAGACGTATGTAGGGCAAGCAATTGAACCTACTCATAAAAAATTTTCACAGTGTTACATTATTCACTATATGGACGATATACTTTGTGCTGTCCCCACTCGAGAAATATTACTCCAATGTTATGATCACTTGCAAAATTCAATTTCTCGCACTGGTTTAATTATAGCTGCTGACAAAATTCAGACTACTACTCCCTACTCCTACTTGGGGACCTTAGTAAATGACACTACCATTGTGCCATAGAAAGTAACCATACATAGGGATAAATTAAAATCATTAAATGACTTTAAAAAATTACTAGGGGATGTTAATTGGATACGACCTGCTCTAGGCATTCCTACCTATGCCATGAGTAATCTGTTTTCTATCCTGAGAGGAAATCCTAGTCGCACTAGCCCTCAGCAATTAACAAAGGAGGCGGAGGCAGAGTTACAACTGATTGAGAAGCAAGTATATAAAGCTCAGAAAAATAGAATAGATCCAGAGAAGAGGCTAGATTTGCTAATTTTTTCAACTCAGCATTCACCTACTGGTGTTATTGCCCAAGAACAGGACTTAGTAGAGTGGCTTTTTCTTCCACATACTAATTCACGGACTCTAACTCCTTATTTAGATCAAATCGCTACTATGACAGGGATTGGGAGAACTCGGATTGTTTAATTACATGGATATGATTCTGGAAAAATTATTGTCCCTCTCACGAAGGCACAAATACAGCAAGC
>NW_012100965.1:364174-365420 GCF_000951045.1 Mandrillus leucophaeus
CACACCGGCTCCTGCCGGCGGCGGACTTTTATGCCTGGGAGCTGGAAGGGGAGGAGTTTGGGGCGTGTGTGTAGGAGTGGCTTCTTGAATTTCGGTGTCCCCGGCTTGACGTCATTCTGCGCATGCTCCGTTGATTTGGTTCTTTTCCTGGGCGCGGGAAATCTGTGAAGAAGAACCCGGAAACAACAGGGACTGCTCCATCTTGTTCACCTTCCTCCATCTTGTCCCTTTTCCTTTACCCAAACAGAGATAAGCACTCTTTTTCCTGATATTGACAATTTGTACCTTCTCTCTTTTTTCTCTTTTTATCTTGATAAATTTGACTGTTAGTTTTTTCGTTGTATTGGTCTTCACAAAAAATGAGTTTTTAGTTTCATTGATTTATTGTTGCTTTGTTTACTATTTAGTTAATTTCACTCATTTATTTCCTTTAGTTCTTCATTGTTTGGGATTCATATGATCTACTTTTTCTAGTTTCTTAAGGTGGTAACTTTAGCCATTTAGCAGACCTATCATAAGGTCTTTTCCAACATAATATTTCAGTACTGTGAAAAGTACTGTATGCTCTTTTAGTACCATTTCACAAAATTTTATACTCTTAGGTTTTCACTTTCATTTGGTTCAAAACAGATTTTTTTAAGTATCTTTTCATTTCTTTTCTGATCCATTGATTATTTATGTTAATGATTTACTTTCAAAATATTTAGGGATTTTCTAGAGGTCTTTGTTGTTGATTTCCAATTTAATTCTATTACATGGTCAGAGAATATACTCTGTATAAAAAGAATTATTTAAAAGTTGTCCAAACTTATTTTGTGACCCAGAATACAGTTCGTCTGGTAAATATTTCCTGTTCCTTTGTATATACTATATATTCTGCTGTTATTAGATAACATAGTTATAAATGCTAATAGGTCAAATTTGTTTATAGTGTTTTTATGATTTTGCTAATTTCTAATTCTCATATCCATTTTTAGAGAGGGCTATTAAAATATTCAATTATGTTGGCAGCAAGTCCCCCAAAATCTGGCCATAAACTGGCCCCAAAACTGGCCATAAATAAAATCTCTGCAGCACTGTGACATGTCCATAATGGCCCTAACACCCAAACTGGAAGGTTGTGGGTTTACGGGAATGAGGGCAAGGAACACCTGGCCCGCCCAGGGCGGAGAACCGCTAAAAGGCCTTCTTAAGCCACAAACAAAAGCATGAGCGATCTGTGTCTTAAGGGCGTGTTCCTGCTGCA